>NC_073692.1:267562548-267717548 GCF_029784155.1 Uranotaenia lowii
GAGAGAATTTTTTTTGGATCATTATACGATTTTTTTTTAAGCTGAATAAAAAGGCCGCTTGAGGCTGAATAGAAGGTCATGAGATCTTGTTTTGAAACTTGAAAGTATCAATAACAACATAAATTTTGAGCTGCATAGAACGTACGTACATACATATCAATGATGGGGCTGTGTAAGCTTTTTTGTATTTGTTTGATGGGACTTTTGATTGCTTTGGATTTAGCCTCTCAAATCGCATTTACAATTTCCCGCAATTGAACAGGTTTGTAACTAAATGTTGGTGTTGTGATATCGTATAGTAGACTATTTACAGAAGTACTTGCGGAAAGGCTTGAAGTAAAAAAACCTATTCACGTCATCTGGATTAAATTCGCTGAACAAATAAGTCTTTTCACTTCCAAATTCCAAATCGGCGCACTCTTTTCAAAAGCTCTCCAGGACATAATCGACTATCCAAATAGTTTTTCAAATACACTTTCTTTGCTCTCGCTAAAGCTGCATTAGCACGATTTCGAAGTGTCTTGAAGATTTGACGTTTCCTGCTTTTCAGATCGGCTGACGCATAAAGTCTATCCTTGAAGGCTAAATCTCTTTCCAAGATGGCTTTCCTAACATCAACGTTGAACCACAGATTATTTTTCTAAGACATGCTCTTCTTCTCAAAGGAATACAATTATCGTGAACCCTTTTCACTTGATCTTTGAAAAATTTCAGCAAATCATTGGAAGATTCCAATACATATACATAATTGATCCCATGCTATGCAATTAAGAGCATCTTGCGAAATATGTGGATTAAAGTTTACGTAGTCACGAGAAGTTTCGTAGTTATTGATGCAAATTTATGCAAATATAAGGTCATGCTGGGACATACAAGGGAAACCGACTTGTCCAAATCGAAGTAACTTAACTTCAGAACTTATCAAAAACAGATCTTATTGGAGAAAAGTGCTGTCGCAAAACTACGATCGAATTCAAGGCAAAATTACGCAGAAGTGCTTGAAATTGAGTGCGCCTCTGACTATCACTTAATGAGTTGATGCAAAAAATCACCCACGAGGACTAAATTCTCATAGCAGGAAGCATATTCAGATAGTTTTCGTGTCAAAAAATGAGTATAGGCATTCCGAAGTGGATTGTAGACTACCACTAAGAGAATCTGTATCCCGTTTATGCGAAACTCAAGTTCCAAGTACTCTGTTTTGTCTACACAATTGAAAATATATTTTTGTAGAGGGATTGAATGATTGATTTTGCAACCCCTTTCAAAACAACTCTTAAATCTAAATTAGAATTCGTAAATTTTTATTCCGGCTTATCCAGAGCTCATAAATTTTCAGTTCTTTCATTCCAATCCATTCCAAGAAAATGCTTCCACTGCTATGTCGGAATTAAAATGTGTGAAATCAATTAAAACTTATTAAGAATCAAAATTCAGATTCATAAATAAAAATTTCGACAAATGAGTGAAAATTATATTTTTGGAGAAAGAATATCAGAATTGAAAATGAGGAAGATAGAATCGTTTTTTTTTAAATAAATGTTGAAAAGAGCGAAAGAGCATTTGTGCGAGGAAAACTTCTTAACGTACACTATACTTTACCCTGTAACATCTTATTATTTAGAAAAAAAATAGGACCGGGATAAATGTGACAGTACCGAAACTCAAAAGCCAGTTATTTCAAACAGCTTCTTCTAGCAAAATATTCCTTTTAACATTCCCCTAAATTTTAAAAGAAAATTTTGCCCCTTAACCCTAATGCGCTCTTGAGTGTCAACATGACACTTTTGGAAGTTTGGCGGCTTGTAACTTTATTCGGAAGCATTCAAATGAAGAAGTTCTTCGGTGACATTCAATGAATTCGTGAAATCTTTAATTTTGCATAATTACTTTTTTATGGACGCTCTCTGAAAGCCCAGGAAACAAAACTACCTTACCATGTCAATTTGACACTCCTTGCCTGAAACCGCTATATCTCTCTTGTTTCTCAACCAATATTTACAAAATTTATAGTTTTAGGAACCTTGTAACGAAATCAAATAAGTTTTTAGACAATATTCAGCTACAACACTTCAGTTTTCCGTTATTCAAAGTCCAAGAATAAAAATCCGAAAAACATGTTTCGTAAAAAAGACTGTAGATCAGCTACGGAATGCTAAAAAAAGGTCACTTAGTGTAAAAGAAAGTTGAAGTTAGAAGCTATACTTTGCACATTAGGATATATTTTTTTGATTTTTTTTTTCAGATCATGGCCACAAAAAAGGTAAAAAAAGTTGTGTTAAAACCGTACTTATAAATCAACGAACCGTAACAATTGTTTTAGTTTTACCAGATATATTTAGAAAATTGGAGTAGAAAGTTGACGTTATTTGGTACATTTTTTAGTTTTTAGATTCTCAAAATAGGAAACACAGAATTTTTGACGAATTTTCAAAAGTAGCTGTTTTTCGAACTTTTTGTCTATTTGCAATTTTTCAAATTTTCTTGCACGTAAACTCAACTTTGCACTGGATTTTTGCAATAAATTTATATTTACCAGAATGGAAATTTCATACCGATTCTAGTGGTGTAATTAAATAAGCGCTGTACTACTTTACACAAATACGATAAATATATAACAAAAAGTATGTAGACTTGCCCTGCGACGAACCCAATACGGTCAAAACAACCCGTTCGAAATATGCTGCGCGCGCTTCAATGAAATATCTAGTGATTTCTATTTGAATGTTTCCAAAAATGTTTTTAAATCTAGAATAAGATAGTTTAAATATTTTTTCATGTAAAAATGTATGTAACGTCTAACGCCAAAATAGGTACCGTAATCCGGGGTAATATTGATCACTTTTTTCAATATTTTTCGATTATTTTTCCTATTAAGGGAAATGTAGCATGTTTCATACTTTTAAAATCAGTACTGGACTCCTTTTAACGTAAAACATGGTTGCAGAATTTTTTTGTACTACTTTAAAATTGATTGAAAAATCGATTTCTTCGCTGTTCAGGAATTGATGATTTGGGGTTACATTGAACAGTCTCCATTTTTATGGTTTTAACGATTTTCCTGATCATAAAGGATACAAAACACCTTCATAATTGTTTAAAAATGCAAATTTATCAATTTTACCTTGCTTTTAAACGTTTTTTTCTAAAAACATTTATAATCGAGAAAAAAAATGATGCTGCATACATCTAGGGGCAAAAATTATTATAATTTCTATAAAGTTTTAGCTTCGAAATACAAATGAAATTTTACCTTCACACAATCACCTAGACCCTTCCACTATTTATGTTTTAATTTTTTCTTTAAAATTAATCATTTGATAGGATTCCTATCCATTTGTACAATAAGGGCTTACTCTTTGAAAATGTTCATACTATTTAAATATCAAAATAACTCATTTAATGACTATGAAAACTAGCACTATAACTGTACATATACAAAGAATAAAAGTTTATATTTCACATTCAACCACCCGTTTGCTTCTTTTGGAATCAATGGATATTTTAAGATTTTGAAATTGCACTTTTACTAACAGAAAACAATCTATATATATAAAAATGAATGTTTGTCTGTCTGTCTGTTCCCTATAGACTCGGAAACTACTGAACCGATCATCGTCAAAATTGGCATCTGAGGGTTTTTGAGGCTGGGGATGGTTTCTGTAATAGTCAAAACTCCATCCGACTTAAGGGAAAGGGGGCTTCCATACAAAATTTGTAGTTTTTCGAAACAAATTAAAGTCATGACATCCATTTTCTCGAGATTTTTTCTTGCTTTGGGCGGTTTGTTTTTCGTCTCCATGGTCGAGGCGTCGCGAGCCAACGTCGCAAAAGGATAGTAACCATGTCATAGCATACTGATCAGTGGGAATATTTTGGCGCGTATTTCTCAACCAAGAATATTTTCAATGCAAGGGGTGGCGATATGAAGCCGATTTGAATAAAACAAAAGTCATGGCATCCATTTTTAGAGATTTTCTTTTATTTGAGGGGTTTGTTTTTCGTCTCCATGGACGAGGCGTCGCAAGCAAACGTCGTCGCAAGTGGATAGTAACTAAAGCATACTGTTCATTGATCGCTGAAAAAATTTAACATTAAGGCGCCTGTTTCTCAACCAAGTACCTGCCTAAGTATGTTTCTTATGAACGTGGGGGCGATATGCAACCTAGATGTGTTTTTTTCTTGCTTAATTGCACGTGGTAATAAATGACGCCTAGATGTGACACGGATTGGCATTTTATCAATCGAATCAAAACCAATTGAAAGATTTGCAAAAATACTTCCATATTTAGTTCGTGTTAATGTAGGTAGCATTCGACTTTTCATTCAAGGAACATTAGAACATGTTCAAACGTTCAACTTTTTCTGTTAAAAAAAATTGAAAATTATGTTTTCTTCTAGAGATTGTTACTTCGGCCCAAATACACAACTGAAAGGAATTTAGAAATGAAAATGGGAGCTTTTTATTTTTAATAATTCTGAAAAAAACCATTGTACTTTTTGCTAACATACCATATTCAAGTACGTACTTAACATGAAAAGTTTTTTTGGCTGCATAAGAGAGACTTTTGATCCGCTTCGTTTTTGAAAAGCGAGACTTTAGGACTGATATTCAACTGGACGCAAATTTTTTATGAGAAATGTTTAGTAAACCCTTAAAGTGTTAAAAACAATATTCCCTCCTGTCAACTCACACGGTGGGGCAAGGGCAAACGTCGAACTTTTAAGAAATTCATCTTCAAAATGATTCAATATGTTGGGAAGACCAGAAGGGGTATTCCGAATGTCGAAACTGAAACGGATATTGAAAATTCTTAAATGTCTTTGTAAATGAAGGTCATTCCCTTTGAACAGCATTCGTTAAAAGTGGAGTAACAAACATAAATTTATACTGCAGGAATACTGCAGATATATCAGTGAAACTTGATAGAACAAAAAACAGGAATACGTATTAAATTCATTTTAAAGCCATTACTCTGACCCATCTGTAAATAAGCTTTGCATTGACACTTGCCCCAATATACAGAACAAATGTAAACTTAGAAATTGGTTTTTGCCAACATTTTTGAATATTTGACTTTCAAAGAGAAAATCAAAAAAAAAAGCTGAGAACTTATTTAGTGATGATGTGACTGATATTTTTTTTAATATTTATATTTTTACCGTAGTAATCTTATTTAAAAAAAATAGAAATTTGCACTGTATTTAATATATAACTAATTTAATATATTTTTTATTACCATGATAAGTGCTGTTTGGGAAAACTTCAAGCTATAATGTCTCATGTCCACGAGTTTGGAATATGGCGAAACATTTTTTTAACATAATTTTGGCGCAAAAAGGATAGATATTTAAACTGCTTCGTACCTACCTTCTTCAAGCAGTGGGGAACAAAATTGGGGGAGCTCTCATGTAAATTTAAGATAAAAAGAGCTTTTCAAAGAAGGGACAATATTTAAAAAGAACGACATATAAATAAATAAGAATCAGTATGATGGAACGATTAGTTGTTAAGAAATTATTAGAAATGAAACTACCACATTGTAACATTTAAAAAGATTTTTATCTTACGTTGCAAGATTCAATAAACAATAATAATAATAATAATAATAATAATAAAAAGGTTTTTTTGAGTACAAAGTACCAATTTCAGATCATGAAAAACGAGTTTAGAGATCAAGTTTCAGTAAATAATATATACCATCTTTGAATTGCAATTCAGAACTGCAGCTGCAGCTCTCATTTCAAAGTTGTTGGTTCTGAAGTATGATGAGGATTGGTTTAAAAAAAAATCTCTCTAAAATCTAAATTTGAATAATTTTTTACCAATTACATTTATTTTCGGAAGGTGTAGCGAAGCACAACGGGTCAGCTAGTTTCAAATACAAACCAAATTTTATTCTATTTGATACTCAATTAACAGGCTTTCAAACGTAGGAAAAAGCATAAAAAAATTCCAACTATAGACTAAGTTATTGATGATAATGTGGCAATATTTATTGATGGTCAAATTCACCCCGGTGATCAAAGTTACCCCGTTTTACAGTACTCAACTAATACGAACCACCTTATGATTTGGCCATTTATGTCTTGTGTGATTTTTTTTTTGAGCATTCCGTAGCTGATCTACAGTCTTATTTCCGAAACATGTTTTTCGGACTTTTTTCTTTGACTTTGAATAACGGAAAATTAAAGTGTTTTAGCTGAATATTGTCTGAGAAACATATTTGAATTACATTACGAGATTTCCAAAACTATATATTTTGTGAAAATCGGTTGAGAAACAAGAGAGATGTATTGATTTTAATCAGGAGTGTCATATTGACACTACAGGGAATGTAAAGAGTAAAAATTTTATGGACGGATGAGGATTAATCTTAGTTGTATGCAACAAGTATGACATATAGATTTCACAAATTCGAATATATTTAAATGTACACCGCTTCAAGCTTTGTATGGAAATTTCAAATTCATAAATTTTTACACCTCCCATATTTTTTATGATTGTTTTTGCTGCCAGAAATAGCAATAAAAATTTTGAAAGCGATCCATTCAGTCCTGAATTAGCGCAACGAATTTTTAATTTTGTATGGAAATATGTATGGGAAAACAAAATTTTTCATTCAAAAATCGCAAGAGATGTACTGAAAGTTCAAAAAATTCAACTTTGAATGAAAAATCTTCCTTTATTCTTGCAGTACAATTCATGTGAACAAACCACAAACCATAACCATAACCATAACCATAACCATAACCATAACCATAACCATAACCATAACCATAACCTTTGCAAAAACATTTCATGCAATTATTAACATCTCTAGCAAGCAAAGTCTGCCATTTTAAAATACATTTCAATGGATTCAGATTTATTTTTATTTTGAAATGGGTTTAACTTTTTTCATGAAATTCTTAGCTGCTTGTCAAGTTTGCAAAAAATCAAAGACCGATTTCATTTCATTTGAATTTTCTGTATGATTTAATGTGCAAATATTTCTTCTTCCATACAAATTTCCATACAAAATTGAAACACATTGCGCCAACTCAGAAATCAACCAAATCATGTCAAATTTAACACTGATGCTTGGTGACCCAAAAGTTATCAAAAACACATGAGAGCAAAAGGTAATTTTTTGCAGCGATCTAATTTACATACATACCTACTGTTAAAAACACTGATAAATGTTAAGAAAATTATATAAGTTTGAATTTTTATATGTATGTGGAATTATTCGTCTACTTTATGATCGCAAGCATTGTGTCCCCAAGAAAAGAATCCGTTCAAGTTGTTCATCGAATCCATTCACAGGCTGCATGGTCTGAGCCGCATTATCTCCAAATCTATCCAATCACTGCTGTCTCAGTCTCGAATCTCAGAGTCCGCTTTGTCATATTTTCCCCGACGAAAGTATGATGGAGGATCATTTAGTTTCCTCCTAACAACCTTCCAATGTCCGGTTTTTCATGCATTTTGAACAATGTCCTTCTCGTCCTGATTCATCCAGCCGTGCAAAAGATCCTGCAAGACCCATCCTGCAGCTCGTTATCGTAAACCCTGACCAGCAGGATGCCTCATTTCACTAAACACCCTCCGTTCTTTTTTTTGTCAACACACGAGCAGTAGGGACATTTTTTCCATATGACCCAACCTTCGAAATAGGAAAATAAAGGAAAATTTTTCGAAGATGCATAGCAGTGAAGGCGAAAACTCGGACCAAAGTTGTTGGAGCAGTGGTCCCGGAAATGAAGAAGAAATAAACGGACCCAAAGGATGAGGAAAAGATTGCGGTTAGGATTTGGATTGGGGGAAATACGAAGGGTCTTTCTCCATCATACACGCCCCATAAGCCCTAAGAGGACCAGGGACCAGGAAAAGTCAAATACAAACACAAACACATACACCCAGAGAAAAGTCGTCTTGCATCCCCATCATTATAGCTCGTGCCCAAACATAATATCGTGACAAGTTGTTTTTTCTTCTTCTGCCAACTTCCTATTGCGATGTCCTTTGATGTCAAAAAGTTGTCGGTATTTCGCCAATATCATCAAAGCGAGAGAGGGGAAAATTTCGAGTTGTTCAGGTCTTTTTTTCCGGTGGCGTCTAAGGGGCCTGCAGCTGACATCACATCAACCCCGGATGGAGGACAAGCTAGCTGCCGAGCCGAAAAGCGGAAAGAACTGCCCATAAACGGGATATTATCGTTAAGCACGATATTTAGTCGAGCGTTAAGATGCGGATTTTGTCGGATAAGATTCGAAGACTTGATTACAGAGCAATGATAACCGTATGTGGTCGCATTATGGTGCTCGATAGGACGAATCAGTGTACCACGAAATTGGAAATGATAAAATTTTATTTGATAGATATCCGAAATTTTAAATGAAATGTTATAATCAATGAAAATTTATCTCCGTTCCCAAAAATTGTTCTAAACTTTCTTCCCTCGATCAACGAATTTGTATAACGAGACAATAATATATTATATTTAAATAAAAAGTGGATTACATAAATGAAGACAAGCTTTTTAAGCTGCGAGTTCTAAGTTACGAGGCTTTGTCTATTGGAAACAGATACCTGATGAGAACAAAATAATAGCATTGATGAGAGGATGAATCGTCCTAATAAATAAAAATCCCTCCAAAAAGAGCATTGATGTGTTTAAGAGAGAGTGTTTTGACAGGCTAGTACATAATTTTATTTTTCAAATATCCTTCATCTCAATTCTTAGTTCCATTCTTAGCGATGGCTTTTCAAATCTTAAAATTTTATTCATTTTCTGCATATCCCTCATCCAATCCGAAAATATTCCTAGCAGCAGCCATCCCAATTTGTGATTTTTCTGTCGCCCTATCTTTGTTTACCAGAGCCGGAACAATCCGAAAATATTGTTAACTACTGCCTTCCCAATCTATGCTTTTCCTGTCGCTCTGTCTCTGTTTAGCAGAGCCGGAGCAATCCGGAAGCATTTTTAGCAATAGCCCTTAAAATCAGCGCTTCCTAAGCCAAATCCGGAAGGCCAAATCAAAATCAGCAGCAGCAGCCTTTAAAATCTGCGCTTTCTAAGCCAATTCCGTCTCTTTCCACCGGAAAGAGAAATCATAACAATCAGCAGCATTTTTTAGAAATCCGCGCTTCCTAAGCCAATTCCTACTTTTTCCACCGAATAGTCTAATAATAATAAAAATCAGCAGCAGTAGCCTTAAAAATCTACGCTTCTTAAGCCAATTCCGTCTTTTCCACCGAAATGCCAAAGCGAAACAAACAATCGCAGCAGCCGGTATAAAACTGCGCTTCTTAAGCCAAATCCTTCATTTTCCACCGGGAGGCCAAACCAAAACAGTCAGCAGAAGCATCTTCAAAAACCTGTATGTCCGTATTTTTTCAACCGAATGCCATATCAAAATAAACAATCAGCAACAGCAGTCCTAAAATTCTGCGCTTCCTAAGCCAATTTCATCTATTTTCACCGGAAGGCCAAATCAAAACAATCAGCAGCCGCAACCTTAAAAATCTGCGATTCTTTAACAAATCCGTATTTTCCTACCGGTATGCCAAATCAAAATAAACAATCAGAAGCAGCAGTCTTAGAAATCCGCGCTTAATAAGCCGATTTCGACTTTTTCTGCCGAAATTTCAAATCAAATTAAACAATCAGCAGCAGCTTTCAAAATCTACACTTCTTAAGCCAATTCCTTTTTTTTTCTACCGGAAACCAAATCATAACAACAATCAGCAGCAGCAGCCTTAAAAATCTGCGGTTCTCAAACCAACCCGTCTTTCCATCGGAAGGCGAAATAAAATGAAACAATCAACAGCAACAGCCTTATAAATCTGCGCTTCCTATGGCAATTCCGTTATTATCGACCGGAATGTCAAATCAAATCAAACAATCAGCAACAGCAACCTTGAAAATTTGCACTTCCTAAGCCAATTTCATGTTTTTCCACCAGAAAGTCAAATCATAACAACAATCAGCAGCAGTAGCCATAAAAATCTGCGCTTCTTAAGCCAATCCGTCTTTCCATCGGAAGGCGAAATAAAAATAAACAATCAGCAGCAGCCTTAAAATATTCTTAAACCAATTCCGCCTTTTTCACTGTAATGTCAAATAATAGCAACAATCAGCAGCAGCAGCCTTAAAATTCCGCGTGTCCTATGCCAATTCCGTCTTTTTCCACGGCAAAACAAAAGCAAATAAACAATCGTCGAAGCAGCCTTGAAAATCTGCGCTTCTTCAGCCAATTCGGTTTTTTTCACCGGAAGACCAAATCAAAACAGACAATCAACAGCAGCAGCCTTGAAAATCTGCGCTTTCTAAGCCAATTCCGTCTTTTTCCTCCAAAATGCCAAATCAAAACAATCAGCAGCAGCAGCCTTAAAAATCTTCGCTTCTTTAGCAAATCCGTCTTTTCCACCAGAACTCCAAATTAAAATAAACATTCAGCAGCAGCAGCCTTGAAAGTCTGCGGTCCTTCAGCCAATTCCGTCTTTTTTGACCGGAAGGCCAAATCAAAACAAACAATAAGCATCAGTAGCCTTAAAAATCTATGCTTCCTGAGCCAATCCAGAATTATTCCAGCATTAGCCAAATAAAAACAGCCGCAGCAGCCTTGAAAACCTGCGCTTCCAAAGCAATTTCCTTCTTTTGAGACCGGAAGGCCAAATCAAAACGAACAATCAACAGCATCAGCCTAAAAAATCTGCGCTTCCTATGCCAATTCCTTCTTTTTCCACCGGAAAGCCCAATAAAACAAATAATCACCGCAGCAGCCTTGAAAATCTGCGCTTCTTAAGCCAATTCCATTTTCCATTTCACCGGAAGGCCAAATCAAAATAGACAATCGACAGCAGCAGCCTCAAAAATCTGCACTTCCTAAGCAAATTCCGTCGTTTTCCACCGGAATGGCAAATCGAAACAAACAACCGCAGCAGAAGCCTTAAAAATCTGCGCTTCTTAAGCCAATTCCGTCTTTCTCCACCGGAAAGTTAAATCAAAACAATCAGCAGCAGCAGCCTTAAAAATCAGCGCTTCTTTTGCAAATCCGTCTTTTTTCTACCGGAATTCCAAATCAAAATAAACAATTAGCAGCAGAAACCTTAAAAATCTGCGCTTCTTAAGCCTATTCAGTCCGGAAGGCCAAATCAAACTAAACAATCAAAACAAACAATTGCAGCAGAAACCTTAAAAATCTGCGCTTCTTAATCCAATTCCGTCATTCTCCACCGGAAAGCCAAATCAAAACAAACAATCAGCAGTAGTAGCCTTCAAAATATGCGCTTCCTGAGTCAATTCCGTCTTTCGTCAGATCGAAGCGACGTGATGCAAGCAGCATAACGAGTGTGAAACGGGGGCAACGAACTGCGTTTAGTTCAAGGAAGTTTATGTATAAGACTATGATCGTTTTCTAAAAAGTTCACAATAAATGATCCTAGTATAAACATTAAAATAATGTCTATAGTATGTCAACTGTTTGATTTATCAAGCTGACAAAAAAAAAGGGAAAATCTCGTGACCGTAAGAAGATTTTTTCTTTCTTTCTTTTTTGCCCGCAACACTCCCCCACACCAAAAAGCTCGAAAGAGCACCCTGGTAATGGACACTTAATCTCTCAGCATGTCTGGCTGCAATGAAGTTAAATTGATTTTGAAAAACGCGAGTAAAAACACACAAAATTTAAGCATGATGTTTACGCAAATTTCTGTTAAAATTAGGTGTATACTTATTTATGAGCGTCACTGTATGTATATTTTGAAGAGTTTATAAAAGATATGTGTCATTTGTTTGTTTTGTTTTCTTAAACAAACAATCATTATAACTGTCTAAATGCTGGACGTTTATTTTCTACGCGATAACCTGAATACCAACAATTCGGCCAGTTTTTCACGTAGTTCGCTAAGTTGTAATTTATCTTTTTCAAGATTTGATCTTCCCCGGTCGGTCTCATACCGCCATATCGGCATCAGCAGGAAACCGCCACTTAGCCTAATAAGCAAAGTTGTTTACCAGCCTCCAGAACATATCACGTAACGATTACTGGATGATTTTATCACTCCACTTAGGGTCGAAAGTTTAGTTTTCCTTGCCCCAACCTTCTCTCTACTTTAGTAATGGAGGAAATGGTTATCAAAAGTTTTATCCCTCCATCGAAATCTCGTTCGACTGAACAAGGGAGGAAGTCAGGACATGAAACCACGAAATTTCGGTGCTCCACCATACTAAATCAGAGCTGCTAGAATCAAGCTAATATTATCGAATTACTCATCACGGGTGAAGCTATCCTGGGTTGGCATTTGATGATGGAAGCGAAATAAAAGAAAGCTTTTCCTAGGGTTAACCTTTTCAGAAAGAGCTACTTATTATGATTGGAAAATGATAAATCACGTCGAGAAATCCATTACAATCCCACAAAATCAATGATTTCAAATAAAAAATATGCGAGGAACAATTTTTATTACAACATATTTCTGAATAGGATTCTCTCCATATAAACAATACAAATTTAATTTAAATCCAATCACCCAAAAGTTGACTACCTTTTGAGACAGGAAAAAATCAAGTCGGTTCCCTCGACTCCACATACGAAAAAAAAACTTACTTCCGGTGTCTGGCTTTCTGACAAAGGAGAATAAAGAACTCCCTCGTTTTGGTGGGAAATCCTTTTAACATCTCGAAATGTGAATGTGAATGGAAGAATGAATACATCATCCAACCACCCGAGCAGCCGAGAAAGGGTTCAAGGAGGGGGAAGGATTCGAAAGATGAAAAATGAATCACCATTCTTCGCCAATCGATTTATGAATGTGTAATGATAAAGTTTGTCTACCGAGGAAGCGACTTCTTAGGTGAAATGTTAAGGTAAAAGGACCGGTCATTGATTTGATGAAAAGTTTTAAGGGAGAAGCATTATCATTTAAAACTTTTGATATCTTACCAACATTCTGAAGATATGCATTTGGCTGTTGAATTTCAATGTACAAAGCATAATGCTGCTATAAATGAATTCAACTACCTTCAACAAGAATGGATGACATGAAAACACAAGAATCTCGTTATGACATATGATTGGATTATGATTTATCTTTATAGGAGTGAGAAAAAAAAACCGTTAAGATGTTTTATTTTTTGACAAATCAATATTTTTTCAATGACTTATATTTATCCAATGATTTCCTTATAAAAAGGACTCAAAAAAGACTTTTTTATCTGAAAATTAAAAAAACTGCGCCTTAAAGTATGCACAATCATAGGGTGGTAGACAAACTTTCAGAGTTTTTTGTCTGATACTTATAAACTGTGAAATGAAATCTTATATAAATAAAAAAGTCACTGGAACTTTTATCTTTAGATTTTGCATGATTTTCCCCAAAACTTAGGCCACCCTGATTGGAGGATCAAGTCTCCTTTAACTTTAAAAATATCACAATTTTTTAAGTCCCACGAAAACGCTTCTAGTTCATCTAAGGATTCATGTATCGATCTAACTTTTGCAGCATATAAACTTGAAATTACACGCTGTCAGAATGATATGATGAGAATAAGAAATAGGGATCAGGTATCTCCATTCTCTCCTATCCAATAAGGCCGGAATAAATTTGAAATCCTTCTTTTGTCATTTGGAGTTATAAGACCACTAGGGGGGATGATAAAAAATCCAAATTTTCAATAAATTGAAACAAATTGAACAAAAGCTTGTAATGCAACAAAATGGCATACAATCCATATTGCACAAAACCGAAAAATCGAGTTAATTTAGATAGGAAATATCAAATAAAAATGGTGATACAATTTCTATCTGCTTCGTTTTGACTTCCGCTTTTCCAGCTATTTGAATTTTTGAAGAATTTATCAAATTTTTCAATAAAATACCTTAAGCTATATTTGTTCTCCCCTTTGGGATTTTCGAAAGTCCGAAGGGGGGGAGGGTGTTGAGAAAAGATGTTATACATATAAAAATATCACAATTTTTATTGTGCCACGAAAAAGCTTTATATTCATCAACAGGATCGTGTATCGTTCCAATTTTTGGAACATGAAAACATGAAATTACATTCATAAAGTGCAAAAGACGCCTAGTTGCTCAACTTGTTCCAAAATGATCAATACATGAAAATTGAATCAAGTCTTCCTGTTCTCCCCTACATAAAATCGAAATGTAGCTTCCCTTTAATGAAACCAAAACATTAGATTAAAATACCGTTCGTTTTGAGGCTAATTTTGTAATGTTTCTGTCAATTTCAGCTAGGACTGAAAAACAGGGTTTGTTTTTGATGATGTATTCTGTGTAGCTCAATAAAACAAAATCAAAGAAAAAATCTAGTTTTCAACAGCTGTTTCTGTTCACTCCATCGAGTTAGGGGAATAGGGACATTGGCTAGTTGCTTTAGAAATAAGTAAAATTTATGAACCTTTGAGCAAATGGGTTGTTTTTCGTTTATCAGAAAAAAGGGTGGTGCCTAACTCCGGGGGCAGATTGTTTACAGACAATTGTTTGCAGTAACTCGGAACAACACTTAATACGAAAATTTGATTTTTTTTTGCTTCAATCAATTTTGTTTTGATTTTTTGCTGCAACTAAATAGAATTTGGACTCTGTTGTGGTATGAGCCTACTTGGTTGAATGATTCGACTGAATCAAAGCAATCGAAAGATTCCTTTTAATTCAACCACGGTAAATGAAAAGTTCATATACCAGTATTTCGATAGCAACTTACTACCTTCTTCATCAATCGAAAACGTTCACTGAAGAAGGTAGTAAGCTGCTATCGAAATACTGGTATATGAACTTTTTATTTACCGTGGTTGAATTAAAAGGAATCTTTCGATTGCTTTGATTCAGTAGAATTTGGATTTATACTTGCTTATATGCAGTGAATCAAGAAACTTAAGTGCCATGAGGAAAGGATAATCGGGCCATCATGCAACAGCGGGGTAAATGCAACATTGATAACACCACACTGAATAAAATTTTAATTTAATGTTTTTTTTTAATAAAGTTATCTTTTAATGATAACAAAATTATGATGACATATTTTCTCGCAAGCTAGTTTTTAAAGATTTTTATTTTTATATAAAATTTGAAAAATCGAGCAATAAATGTACAACTTTTAACACTTTTCGTTGCCGTAACAAACTTTACCCAGTATGACGGATTGGCTTGATGTATAACCAGTATAACCTTCAAACTTTTTTTTTTTAAACGAACACACACTTTCAAATAAATACTTTTATAATGCAGTTAGATGTCTGGGGTAAAAAGCAACAAAATGCAAATCAAAGTAAAACCATGTACATCTCGTTTCCATGTGCTGAAATTTGAATGTTTTGTATCACGCGTTTGAAAACATTAAAATTTAATTCATCCAAACATTTAGTTTTATGATTTCAGCTTGTAGAATTTTTCGTAGTATAATTTAACCCCTAAATGTATGCAGCATCCTTATTTTCAGAAAAAAAAATGTAAAATTAGTTTAAACAGACCGAAAAATTACTGTAATTGGTGTTTTCATGCGTAATGATCTTTAAGGCATCGCAAGTATATTAAAAACTTTAAATTTTCATGCGTGTTCATAAGATGTTTCATTAAAAACAAAGATTTTTGCAAGTTACCCCGTTTTGTAAAGAGGGTGAAAATTGCATGTTTTAGAAATTTATAAAAAACCAAAGAAACCAATAATTTTTCTAACTACGCTAATTTGATGTCCCATCATCCTTAAAACTTTTGATGCATAAGTGGTAGGATTAACTTTAAACATAAGTTTTTAAGAAGCCATTGAAGTTGAAAACTGTTGCATGTTGCCTCAGTTGACGATATTATTTGTACCTTGTTCAAGACTCGCATCACATAAATTTTAAAAATTTTGTCCCTTTTCGCCACATTGAACGACCATATTTATTTCTATTAGTTCTGTAAAAACATTTTGAAGGAATTTAGAAGGAATAAAGTCAAATTCGTCAGTTTTTCCGGTTTGTTGTATGTTTAGTGGCACAATCGTTTATTTTTTTTCGTCGTTAATTTTTTTTAGTATTTGTGGGTTGCCTGAATAATAAGGTTTAAAATAAGAATGAAAACATTTGTTAACATTTATTTTTTGATGATGGCATGAGCTATCTGTGTTTTCCGAAGATAAGCGTGACGGAAAAAGTTTAGAACTAGGATTGTACATTTAAAGCAGAAATTGATTTTCTCATACCCTGATAGTTAAATGTTTCCACAAATTTCTCAAAAGACAATAACGTTAAAGGGCAGAAGTTTTGAAAAACAAAGGGAAACGAAATTATTCGTAAACACGTAATTTGTTTTAACGTTATATTCATAACTGTTGCTTCTCGAGACGTTTGAAATCTTTTCGAATAATAATAATGAAACTGTTATAAAGAGTCAACGATAAAAAACTATCAAATATTACTGAAGTTTGATATGATTTTTAAATTTTTCGGTGATTGTCAAATAATAAATATTCTCTAACGTTCCGAAAATTTACAAGCTATCTTTAGAAAAAGGAATGTATCGCCGCGTGCTTCCATAACGGATGTCTAAAATTAAAAAAAAGATTAATTATTTCTAATTCTTCTATAATTCGCTTAATCCTAGTACGTTTTTATTCAAAATTGAGTCATTTGTCAGAATTATATTTTTTTATCAAACCATGAAGTCATGGCCTTAGGAACGGAGGGGGTTTTGGGGGTTAACTAGGGATACCATACGTACTCTTTCAAGAATACATGTTCATTCTTGCGGTCGAGAAATGGACGTACTTTTCTTTTTGAGAAATTTTACCAAATGTACTCTTTTTTAGTTGAAAGACATTTGATCAGAAAAAACAACTTATTTCCACAATTTTATGAAGTTGTCTCACACCTTACGCAAAAACTACGAAAGGAATATAGCATTAAACAAATTTTTTTAACATTTTGTTTTCATACATCCATATTTTGTTTTTATAAACAGTGAGCACGATAGCGCCTTTGAGTATGCAAGCAAAATGTTTTTATGCGCTTTTCAATATTTATGCAGAAAATTTAGGTAATTTAATTAAAAGGCCTCGTACACAAGTAAAATGAGCACAAACATGAAATAATGTTTGAAAAAGAAATGTACGTGTAAAAACAATTTTTGAAATGGATTGGTTAATCACATTTTTTGTAAGAGATGAACCAGCTGGAAGCCGCAAATCTCAATGATTAAGAAATAAACAAAAAGTTTTTTTTTGTGATTTAAGAAAAATAAAATCCATGTAAGTACCAAGCTATGCGCGTAACGTTTGTCAATGTTGTTTATCATTGATCCGAGGTGACCCTTTCCCCGATAACCTCGGATAAGCGGAGTACTCTTCATCTTTTTACTTCTGTTTTGCATACCATTCGGGCGTGAAGCTCGTTAAATGTGTAGATCTTGTATCAATCTGATGGCTGGGATAACGCGAGAGCTCAGAAAACCAGAGTTCCGATAAGCGGGATTGAACTGTAAAACTTTTCTCTGACCTTTTTCGAAAAATCATCTTGATGTACTCTTTTTGGTGTTGCGGGATATGGTAACCCTAGTTAACCTTTCAGTCCACTCCCATGAGGGTCCAGAAAAGCAAGCGAGGAGTTCTACTCTACACTCAAATTATAAAATTCTGAATCAAATTTTGATGATTAAGTAAGGTTATTTAACATTAACAATCTTTGATCAGATGCCAAAAGCTCGAAAACAAATCACGAAAACAAATCACAGGTTCAAAATTCTACTACAGATTTTCAAAATTTTCTCACTTGATGATGAATTTTCGTTTCTTAATACTTAATTTCTAATAGACTAAACTTATTTCAGGGTTCTGGTTCCCTATAGATAATTAAAATCTAAAATGTATTTATGTTTCCATATTTCGCATTATGTATCTAGTAAAGAATTTTTGATTTTCGTTTCGCATCGTCATTAGGCAACAGAATTGAGAAGGCAAATATAGTTTTACCATGTCCTTTTCCATCGTAAATTTCTTAAAAACACATAAACTTAGACATAAAAATCGAATGGTTTCTTAAAAAACCGATCATTTATTCAAATCAAATAAGCTAAATTGACCAGATTTCATAGCAAGTTCAAAGATTTTAATTAACGATGAAAGTAAGTTCTCTAATTTGTTACTAAAGAAATTTCTTATGTAAATCTAGTTTACAATTCTACAGATTTTAAGATGTATTTTCAAAATATTGTATGTAGTACATAAAATTTTTAATGTTAAAGGACGTAAAAATGGTTAATTAAAAATTAATTAGAAATATTTTAATATTTCTTTGATATTTTTTCAATTTGTGCATTGTTTGAGTAAACATATCTTAAAAAAAATAGGTCACTAAAACAATAAAAAAGGGCCATTTTCCCAAACACCATAAGCTTGTATAGGACAAATGGCTCGAAACTCAATCAATGGTAAAGTAATAAGAAGAAAAATGAGTGAGAAAAGTGGGAAAACCTGGGGAATTGTATAAAAGTATAACTTCATTTGTTTTTGTAGCTAGAAAATATTTAGCAACGTTTACGATTTTTGCCCCTAAATATATGCAGCACCTCCTATAACTTTGTTCCGTTGCTTTTACAGCCGAAAATAGCAATAAATTCGCAAATTGCATAGCAGCAATTTTGGACATGGAGTAATCTAGGAAGCGATTGATTCAATCCTGAATTAGCGCAATAAGTTCTAATTTGGTAAGGAAATTTTTTTCATTGAAAAAACAGTAGAAATGTACTGGAAGTAAAAAAAACTTTAGATGCCAAATATTCCTTGATTCTTGCAGTATACTCCATGTGAACCAACCTCAAACCTAACTTTAACCACAGAAAAGATACTCAATGTTTTAAGAACAAAACTGTTTCCAATATTTTTGGAATTTTAGTGTTTTCGTCTACTCATTTGAAAGCTGTTGAACCGTAGGATGGTAAAAAAAAATTGCTAAAAACTACTTTGCATTGACAATGATTTTTTTAATGTGTATAACCTTGGCAAAAACAAATAGAAGTTATTGAAATATTTCTTAAATTTTAAACTTCAAGCTAACTTTTGGACTGTAGAGAATGATAATGTCAATTCTCTCACGACGGATAAAGACACAAAAAGCAAGAAAAATACAACATTCATGAGCTTGACCTTTCCCCGAAAACTTAATGCAATCGCAACTGTATCACTATTCGAAGAACTAAATAAAAGCAACCAAGCTGGTCTTGTTTCTCTTTGATTGCCACATTCCTTGACCAAACGGAAAGTGTTTTCCTCAGGTTTGTTTTTACTACTTTCTTATGCTTCCCACAGTCCGCCGGTAAAAAAGTCACCTGGGATTTTTTTCCCCGAAGTCCGGAGGAAAAAGAAATGGAAGAAGAATGACTCAACGAAATAGGAGAGGCCACAATGTCTCTCCAGGGTTTTCCTCCTATTGGAACCAAATCGCAAAAATTCATCGAACCAATATGGGTTCGGACCTAATATTAGGGGGAAAGGAGGTGCTATCTTGGTATACTTCATTCTCAGTTTTTTTTCAACGCTTGTGGCACGGGATAGAGTAAAAATAACGTCACTTTCAGCGTCGAAAAAGAACAGGTCGGTATAGAAAAAAAATCGAATGAAGCAGAATATATCTTTTTTTTGGAAAGGGATAGCACAGCAGGTGTTATTTTATATTGTTATTTTATATCTTCTGCCGAGCCAAAAAGGTGGACGGTGGTCATCGAACGGACATTTTGGGATGAGTAAAAGGACAAAATGCGTTTTTGAAAGCTAGACTTGGAATTTTATCGGTCACGGATCAAATTCGGAGGAAAAAAGACCTTCCAAAACAGGGAGAAAATTCGTGGGAAATGTTTCGTGAAATTCCTGGGATGAACATAGCTCACATGTGGAGCACAACGATCGGAAAGTTAAATATTGTTAAGAAATGTGTTTCGAAGTAGTTTAGCTTTTTATCACTCAGGTGAATCAAAAGTGTGAAATGCTTTAAGATAGAAAAAAAGTTCAATATTAGCTTGATGAAGTTAGTATTGGCAGTAAATAGAAGTAAAAAAATCCGGAACTCATTAAAAAATGACGAACAAATCGATGGAAAAGTTTTTCTTCCGGGCTTAAGGAAATTCACTCAAGCGAAGCATTAATTTTTAGTTCCCACTGTTTGCGCTTTGTTTTACTCTCCCTAGATGGGTGGATGGAAATTAGTATTCAGCTTAAAAAGTACTGCATTTTATGGTTCCCATAGATAAGACCCTCGAGGAATATCCGCCGTAGAGCTAAAGCTGTTGTAAAATTTGAAATTAATTACGATTTGCATTTTTTACCAATTAGGTCTGTTCACGTGTGCCCGGAGCTAGCTTTCTTTACCTTCTAGGTTATGGTGTACAAGATAAAGTTATCCGGCTGCTTTGAAGAGTAAAGTGATTTTAATGAACATTCAACGCGACGAGACGCGACTATTAAAGCCAGACTTCCCACCATTTTCTAGAAGGGGGGAAATATTAGCACATAGACTGGCTTGAACCATTCCCCCCTCATATATGATGGGTTTATGCAAATCGGGGACAATTATTGGGATCGTCTTCTTTCTTCCGTTGGGCGTTGAGAAGCTGTTGGCATTAAGCGGTTTTCTCCTGCCAAGTCAAGCCGTTAGTAACAAGACAACTTCCATGATGCCACCTTCCCAATCGACAGACTTCCAGCCCCATAACCCGGGATAGTTTAGATTCCTGTGGTTTTTGGGGACCATGGAAAGTCCCGGAAGTGAGTGGGATGAGCCAAGCAATACCGAACATATGCTGCACCATTCTGGGACCAGTTGTGATAAAGTTACTCTATGGAGCCACTTTTTCTCACTATACTTACACGCAAGAACTTTTCTTCCGCTAACCGTGCGCTGTGATTAGATTAGCTTCACTGTCTTGTGAGCTATTTTAATTAAGTAAGTCAAATCACTACCGTCTCGTCTCGAGGGAAAGCTCATCTTTCGAATGGTTAATGATGGCAAGCTGACACTTTGTCTGGATGGTGCTTGTTTTTTTTTGGGTTTCACGCTTTTTTCAACGTGAAATCAGTACTTTTCCTTAGTACTTCATACGTTTCTTGCGAAGTGTTATGATATCCAAACCACAAGGATATATCTTTATCAATCAGCTTCCGCAAATCGTGACAAAAGCTGCCTAATCCGTTTGGTTTCAATTTATGGTCACGAAGCACATTTCTGATGACTCTTCTTTTTTCCTTTCCCGCTGATTGACCACAATTCAATACGGCACTGGGCAAATATTGACCCCAATAAAACGAGGCTTTCTCCTAACGCCCAGGCCGGTCGATCTCTATATCAGCAAATCAAGGGGCGTCATTATTTGCCAACGCAACCGAAAGATGACAAATCAGCTGCGGTGAAACCAAAACGACGAACGATGGTCAGGGCGTTCCGGATC
Source organism: Uranotaenia lowii (assembly GCF_029784155.1). Lineage (NCBI taxonomy): Eukaryota > Metazoa > Arthropoda > Insecta > Diptera > Culicidae > Uranotaenia > Uranotaenia lowii. The sequence continues at coordinate 267,583,972 of NC_073692.1, forward strand.
AATTTAATATTTATGAATCCGAAACGATGAGCTGAGTCCTCATCCACACACAAAATCTCGAATTCAGCTAATCAAATACTTTCTCACCACCCACTCACCATTTCCCTTCGCAAACCTCGTCAAGCAAGTGGGACGATACCTATCTGCGAACGGAAAGACGTCATCCGTGTGAGTCGGATTGATGTTGCTCGAACCACATCTGTCAAAACATCTCTTTACTATTCTCGAGTTTCCGGCGAAAAGAGCCATATTCCAGTGTTCCATTTCAATGATGTGCCCAGGCAGGCAACAACGTTTCCCAGAACAAGGCTGTCATTTATTCGTTTTATTTTGGCGAGTGGAAGCTCTCCCACTCAGGTTGTCAACTTTTGGGGGATGCTGTCAATAACACCTTTTAGGGGGAGACAATTGTGCATATCACTTTTCACCTCAGCTCGCGACAGAGGTGTTATTTGTGGGAGGACATTTAGATCAACTTAAAACTTTGTGGAGACACACCTTAAATTTGAAAAATTATTTTTGTTGTGCGTCATTTTACAAGAAATATGGTAATAAGTATGGTACGCTCATCAGTATGAATTTCTATCAATTAAAATTATAAGCAATCATCGTTTTACACTTGTATATAAGTTTAGCATTAAGTCTTACGGTTTCAGAGCAAAGGGTTAGTAACCGTCATGATGACATGGTTTCTCACATCGTGAGATAGTTGTTTTTCGTTTTTGATTCTCATCGAAAATTTGGCAGGAAAAATGTAAAATTTAATTGGAACAATGCCAAGAGTTGTTGCAATTGGTGCATCATGCTATATGACATCCCAAATATATCAACTTTTTTTAATTTTCAAACGTTTTCATTTGATTTTTCATTAAAAACGAGGTTTGTTTCATCTCACCCCTTTTTCATAGTAGGGTGAAAATAGCATGATTTGTAACAAAACTGGTGAAACCTATAATTTTTCTGAAAACGTTGATTTGATGTCCCATCAACTTTAAATCTGTGGACCTGATGTTTTCAGAAACCATTGAAGTTGGGGAGTGCTGCATGTTGCCTTAGTTGACAATACCATTTCAATGATGAATATAGACAATTTTGAGATTGTTTCCATGAAATTTCAGGCCATCTGAGTTAAACTAGTCTATGATTTGGTCTGTATGGTATGGATTTGAGAAAAATAGGAATGAATAAAAAAAAACGACGCACGGTCAATGAAAAATTTATGCTGCTGCAAAAATAGAGGAAAAATATTAAAATTAGATATCGATAACGATGTTAGTTTACAAAATGTAGGGGAGAATGAGGATACTTGATTCCTGGGGATACTTGATTCTGGAAACTGGAATGTCTTCCATAGTTCAAATGTTCTAGACAAATTTGCCAAATAGAACAAACAACAAACCTTTTATCTCAAAAAATTTAAAAACTAAGTTAACCTTCAATTATTTTTAGAAAAAAATTACAAATTGTATGTAATGGGTTCACTTGATCGCTCGGACCCAAAAATATATATTTTGTTTCTGAATAGATGTTGATCATGGCTAAGCATAAAATCATCAATATTTATCCAATGACTAATATTTACTTACTAAACTTTACTGACTAAAAAAATGCTTTTATTAAAAAATTAGAAAATTGCGCCTTTAATTATGCTATGAATTTAAGGTAGTAAGCAAACTTTTGTAATTCTTTTGGTCTGACACTTATTTTTCAAGTAGAAATCAATCTCTTTATTCCAGGCAATTGAAATTGCTCAAATTTTGCGAACGATGAATCCGGGAATTTTTTTAAGGAAATACAAACTTTAAGAAGATTTCTCCATTTCTTCCTTGGACGAATTTTCTACATGAGGCTTTCAGAGCCATAAGAAGAATATTAGAACAAAACCAACTGAACTAACCAAATAAAGTAGATAAAGCCAAGGTGTTTCATATTCTAAAACATCATATCAGGTTTTTTACTCATATTTTTACTTTCGGTAAACATCTGAAAATTTTAACAACAAAAAACTTGAGTATTTTCCACAAATTCCACTCTAAACGGTCGGTATTCAAATAAGATTAGAAAGCATGCAAAAACATGTAAATGGTTCTATAATGTTTATACTGTTCACATTTGGAATACTGTCAACTGGGGCAACATGCAACACTTTTCAACTTCAATAACTTTTTTAAAAAAAATCATATCAACAGATAGTGATGCGGCTTTTATATCAAAAGTTTCAAGGTTCATTTGACATCAAATTGACGTACCTAATCAGAAAATTATTTATTTCATTAGTTATTTTAAGTTTTCTTTAAACGAACGAATTACACTCTACTCAAAATAGAGGTAACATGCAACTTTGTTTTTAAAGACAAATTCAATGAAAACGTATGAACATTCATTTATAATCAAAGGTTTGAAGAACCTCTTAGCTGAATGAAACGATGATTTCAAAGTAGTCGAAGATTCCTTTGAATTCAGCTACAGTATTTGAAAGACCCAAATACTAGTATTGCACTAGCTACTTGCTAGTATCCTCAGTGGGCTATCGGCTTGGGTCTTCGACTACTTTGAAATCATGAACATTCATATTTTTGATAAATTTGCAATACCAACTAAGGCCATAATAAACAAAAATACCATTTGCTGTAATTTTTGGTTTTGATTGAAAACATGGTGGTGCTGCATCCATTCAGGGGTAAAAAATACTATATAAAATTTTACTAGCTGCACTCAAAAAAATAAAAGTTTGGATGGATTGAATTTTAATGTATAAAACCGCTTGAGGCAAAACAATAGCATTCCAGCATATGGAAACGAGTCTCTGTGATTTGTATTTTGTCGCGTCTTACCCTAAATAGAATTTGAGTTATAAGAATTTTCATTTATATATGTTCGAAAAATATTTTTAACACCATCACCATTGGTAAAGAATAATGAAAACAGTAGGGGAGAGTGGGGTATCATGGGCCATGGGGAAACGTGGGCCACTTTTAATATCTCAGATGTGTGTTGAGATAGAAATCTCAAACCAACTGTCATCGTCGTCGTTTTACGTAAGCATATATTTCTATATGTTGTTGACTGAAATACGCATCATATGCTTCTTTTATTTATCAAGCTAAAAAAAGTTAGAAAAATTTACTTACATAATTAAAAAAACACTCGCTAATTTCATCGATGGGGAACCTAAAGTGCATAACAAAAATATGCCCATACGCTTATGATCTTTGTTTTGTCATGATCTTTCACGTGGAAAAGGAATTTTTGATGAAACATCAATAAGTCACTCAAACGCAACCAATTTGCAAATCATAGCTTGTGGGGAATCGTGGGCCACACATCTTGAATCACCTATATTTTTATGTTTTTATACACATTCAGAACTTAAAATACATTTTACCTATCTACAAAGTTTTCTTATGCCAAATGAAGAGTTATGAAAAATATTTTGTTCATCTTATATAAAAAATTTTGCCAAAACGATCGCGAGTCAGGTTTTGGAATCTATGCGATCATACACAGCTCCCTTTTTTATTTCATCATCTGAAATTGCTTTTAAATAACGAAATGAATTAGGAAATTACAGTTTTGGGTCAACACATAAACTTTGCATGTTATTTGGTCAATTTGGATTTGGTGGCCCACGATTCCCCACCATTTTTGAAAATCCAAAAAATATTGCTTTTTTTCAAACAGTCAGAATTTGGGAAAAACAACTTATTAAAAAATTTCAAAAAATTTCTTATGATACCTTGAAAATGTAGAAAACCATACCATTTATTATTTTCATTATATCTTTTATAATAAAGAAGTTATGGAACAACGAAAAAAAGTGGCCCATGATTCCCCACTCTCCCATATTAAATTTGTAGGTGTTATCGTTACGCCAATCCATAATACTGGCTAAAGTCTTTTTTGGAAATCTTAAAATGTTCAAGTTTGAACATCTATGGCTCGATTTTCGAAATTTTTTATGATAATCAAAAACTTTCAAAAACTAGCTAAAGATGTTTGAAACTTAGGCATCATTTTAATCTCATTTTGAGATAACTTGGTAACAATTAGGTATATGTTTTCGACTGGGAAGATGTTTTTAAATTTTAATTTTTGGCTTTTTACGGTCTTGGATTTCAATCAAACAACTTTATATTCGGAATACCCGACGTTTCGACCATTTTTTGTGGTCTTTCTCAAGGGAAACATTCTTATACATTTTTATTTCGACCATTTTTGTGGTCTTTCCCTTGAGAAAGACCACAAAAAATGGTCGAAACGTCGGATATTTCGAATATAAAGTTGTGTGATTGAAATCCAAGACCGTAAAAAGCCAAAAATCAAAACTTGATAACAATATATAAAAATAGAAAATGATTAAGTGCTGTTGTATAAAAATGTTGCATCTAATCCTGATATTTTGCGGTACATATTAAGTTTATAACGTTTTGCAAACTTTGTAAAAAAAATCAAATAAAAATATGATAAGCTTATTGTTCAGATTTTATATAATTAAACAAAACAAAATATATTAAAAAAGCTTTAATTATAACCCTTTCCACTGTTTGTTTTACTGATATTTAAGTTTAGCAACGTAAAATTTGGTGCATTCTTACTGTTGTCGTACTAATTTTTAAAATATTTCTGTCTAACTCAGCTCTTTCAGCCAACGATTTGCTTAAGATGGTGTATTTTGTTAAATAAATCCAAACTAAACAAAAAAATGAAAAAAGTAGGAAGGATTTAAGCTATCAATTTTTCAACAGCAGTATTTGCTCACCCCTGAAAGCTAAAAAATACATTCTTCTGAGATGATATTCCTCCGAAATACATCATTTTCTACGATCGTAGAAAATCCTTGACAACAAATTCCAGAATTTTCCACGCACGTATCCAGGCCGGGGAATTCCGGGCATATTTTTTTCATATCGAGCAATCTGAATGTTTATCCTAGATTATGTTTATCCTAGATAAATGTTCTTAAATTTACGAGTAAATCAATTATAAAGCCGGTGTTCCTATTCACACAACACAGACAGTGAACGTAGAATAGCTGTTTAAAAAATAATTGTCAAATATCCCTAAGACTTAAGTGTTTTTCTTTAATTTACTTCTGTATAGGTCCACACAATGCATCAACTGAAGGAAATCATTGGCAGAAAGCGTTCATTTTGATAGGAATATTGAGAAAATATCTTCTGGTTCCGCGATTCACTCCATTTTAATGTGAAGCAATAAAATGTATTTATTTTTGCTTCGATCCCTTTAATTTTAATACTGCGTTTGTTTTTCTATAAATATTTTCATACTCGAAAAAAAAAATGTTAAATTGAGAATCAAAATCGAGGGGAAAATTACCATGAAAATTGACGAATCATTTCCTTTCTAGAATTTCAGCGCTAACTGAAAACTCTTGGGGATCAGCGTGAAAAGAATTCCTTCCATTTTACATAATTCACTACGATAGTAAAGATCCTCGAAACTGTTTTGTCAAATTAACACAATGATATTAGTGTCCCTAACAATGTTTTGTTATAATCAGTCATTATTTAAAACATTTTTGACAAATTCTATTCCGCTAAAGGCATGGTAATGGTGCGCTCCATAGATTTCTAAACTTAAAAAATTGATTCATTACTATTTGAAATTTTGGTAAATTTTTTCTAAGTTTTTTTTAAATATTTCAGGAAACTATATGTGAATTGAAATTGTATTTGCTTTTCCAGAGATGAGATAAAATTATGAGCAGATTTCTTACATTCCTGTACCCTCTGAATATACAAATATCACTGCGTTTGCTCGAATTCACTCTCCTTGCACATGTGTTAAGAAGATTCTATAGAACATGAAATATGCAAAACTTTCGTCTCCATTTCTCTTTCCTATGCAAATTTCAATATCGATGAAAAATGTAGCTAGCTTTGAGACTGATGCTTTTCCTTAGAAAGTAGGGAAGAATGAGGATACTTGATCCCTGGGGACACTTGATTTCTTCTCTATATCTCGAAACAGGAATGTCTTACAAATACCAAATGTTCTAGAAAAATGTGCCAAATAGATCAACCAATCTCTGTTATCTCTACAAATTTTTATATTTTTATTTTTCGAGTAGTTGAACTTAATTTGAAAAATGTTACAAAATGTGATGTGAACATTTTTTTTTCACTTTAAAACGTTTCCCACATGTAAAAATTTGAATAAAAATATGTATTCCAATATGTCAATCGTTAGAGTATAAGTAAAAGAAGAAATTTTCCAAAATGTATGTTATGGGTATAATTAATCCCTAGAGTCCAAAACGATATATTTTTCTTCTGAATGGATCGTGATTATTGGTAATCATGTTATTATTAATATTTTACCAATAACTAATGTTCATTCAGTTATTATCTGTTATAAAGAACTCAAGTATGCAATGACTTTAGGGTTGTGAACAAACTTTTAGCATTCTCTTTGTCTGATACTTACAAACTGTGAAATGAGAATTAATGTGGCAAAAATAGTCAACGGACGTTTCATCTTCTAATTTTATTAGATTTTTGCCTACGGTCAGGGCACCCTGAATTTAGGATCAACTCTCCTTTAGTAAAGAATCTAGTATCCTGTAACTTAAAAAATATCACAACGTATTTGGTCTCACGAAAATGCTTCTAGCTCATCTACGAGTTCATACATCGTTCTAACTTTTGAAGCACATAAACTTGAAATTACACGCTGTCAGAAAATGCAAAAAACAGTGAGTGGCAAAATTTTCCTAAAAAGATATGACGAAAATAAATATCCCCATTCTCCCCTTTTGATTTCACACTAAACGTCAATGTTAGACAAAATCTTTCCAGAAGCAACCGTAAAGTTTGTTTTGGGAACAAGAACAAGAAAAATAATTCCACCAATTTTTAACTTTAAGATTGTCAATGTTGTTTTTTTAAAACACAACGCATTTCATTTTTTAAATTGTGTGAAGCTCTAACTAAACTATAACATACTGGACGTCTCATCAACATTAGTTTTGAGATTAATTCATGAATACCAGATAAGAAGGGCTGATGAATGCAGAGCAATTTCGTAAAAGAAGGAACATTCTACATTTTACAAAAAAGGCACCGATAAAACCTGCTGTACACTTGTGCCTACACTTGCAAAACAGTGCCAAATGAATATGAATGTAGCATAATTTGTCTCACCCTTTTGGGACGAACGAATTTTTCTTTTCCGCAAGCATCGTATCATGGCATCGTTCAGTCGCACCTGCAACGCATCTCAACGAAACAATATTCATCCCAAAAAGTGCAATGTTGGGGATAATTCCGGGACTGATGAGAAACGTAAACATTGCGGCGAACATGTAGGGGGTTGGGTAGGCGTTTTTCATCCCTCGGAGTTCTAGGGATGGCAAACCAAGAAGGGGAAGTCAGGTGTGTTGGTTAAGGACAGGTTGAGCCGAAGAGGTTTTATCTTGATGAAGATGCGCCTTCCTGGAACATTGTCATTTGGGTCGTCGTCGTTGATGATGAGAACAGAATGTGACAAACGTACCCATCAGAAGTGCTTTTTCCTCCCTCCAGCCATTTCTACCATACATATGTAGGTGGGTGAGAAATGGTTGGGATTTGGTTTCATTTTTCCTACCCTGTATCGTCATGTGTCCCCTAACCCCGGCACACCAAAATGGAAGAGCATCAGTAGCTCGTTTTGCAGACAGTAGAAAAAATTGAGTGAAAGTTGAATCCCTGCAAGTGAGAAATGCCGTCGTTGAGTTAGTTAGAGAAAGGTTGGTGAAGAAATGATACACTCTTGCGGAGAGTTTCAGAAAGTGGGTACACGTGTTCTTCCCTACGTAGCATTTGACAGGTGGGAAGTTGATTCTGAAGCTCTGCCGCGCTTCCTGGAGGTTTCAGATGATGAATTGTGATATACTGAAAGGTAAATGAAATTTTATACCTGTGTCGCATGTTGCTTTTAGGCAGACTCGTTATATCACAACAGGAAATGAATCATAGATTATAAATCATATCAAATCTAATATTGATCTAACACTGGAAAACAAAATTTTTCATAAAGGTATTTTCCAATTATTATGTTCCACACATTTTGAAACTTTATCGTTTTTCGCTTTTGGGCTTGTGATATAGCTCAGTCGGCAAGAATGTTGCCTTCTGAGCCGAAGTATGCGAGTTCGAGCCCACGAGAGACAACAAAGTACAAAGTCGCGAATTCCATAAAGATGGTAAAACAAGTGCAAGTTTCGAAGCGACGATAAATCGTTCGAAGTAAATCGCCTACAAGTAGGCTATAGAATTTAATTTATTGTGGAAAACTTGACTCCATTGAATAAAATGTCCTCATTCTACTTTTCATTAAGGTAGCGCTCAATCGTTCCCGACTGCATAGTGAAATTCTCCTTCGAGGTTTCTCAATTAACACTCAATAAACGAACAAACAACCCCAATCCCCTCGAAACCACACACACACACACACACACAATCACAGACTGTCTGGTGGCCAGGCAGCAGCAACTAGTCATCAACCTCATAAACCACCTTATCAACTTTAGTTGGCGTCACTAGCAGCCAGCAGCAGTGGAAGCTATTTGTGGCCAAGAGAGAAGCCATTCAGGTTCAACGACTACCAGAGGGTGTGTTGTCGCATCAGGTTGGAAAGTGCCAAAGGCAAATACAGCGTTTCCCGGGGGAAGTCAGTGTTGAACAGGAGAGAGTAGATTCCCATCGACCGAAAACTAGTTTAGTTTGTGTACGGTTTTAGTCCAGACTGACTGTGGCGCCACCGTCACGATAAAAGTGTGAACTGCCTGCTTTCCTGCCGGCCGGCCGTGTCGTTGGTTATTATCTTATTTCACGCGCCGGTGCTTTCTCGGTTTTCCACGACCATAATCATTGACATCATCATTCCGGAAGTCCATTTCTTCGCAGCTCTTGAGATGGCACCGGGATAGAGTTTGCAATATTGCAACCGGATTAGCTGTCCTGCCCAATGGATTAAGGATACGGTTGGCGGTAGAGCTGAATCGTATTACTTCCGGATAGTTGAACTTTGTAACTACCTACTACACTCATCTCGAACACCTTACCCATTGACCTATCAGAGAAAGAGTTGCACGTTTATCTAATTGGCACTTAATTTTTAAGGTGAGTTTTCAAGTTCTTCGAAATAACGGGTTACTTCATACGCCATATTGGTGAGCATTGTACTGAATTCGTCAGTTTTTTTTCATAAAAATATCGTGGTAGGCCAGTCATAAGTATGTCACTGTCCTGAAATGCAATTTCCTAGATTTATGAGCATCTTAAAAAAATACGATTTTTCAAAAAAGAGTAAGCGTTTGCTGAATTTTCAAGACGTGTTTTTTCGGCTGTAAAATTTTTCTAAAAATGAAAATGAAAATTTCATATCTTTTAAAGAGTCTTTCAATCAAATACGGTGAAATTGGTGATGATGCGGGAGTTAAATCGTTTGTGTAAAGTTGAGTGAAAGATAATTATGAGAAAATTGCTTTGGATATATGATATTAGTCAGCGGCTGATGTGCTGCTGCTGTATAAAAAACGGTGAGCTCGATCCCTTATGTTTCGTCAATATTTTATGAACATCTATAGTTGCTGTATTAAATGATGAATGAGCAGTAGTAAATTCAAGTGGGGGGGTAAGAACGCTGATGTAAGAAGGAAAGTGTAGTTACCAGGTAAAATGTTAAAAATGCAAACCAAATTGTAACTTTAATTGGTTTAAAATTTAAAATAACTTAACTCTTTTATTGGGGATAAGTGGGGGGTTGGACAGGGCATCGAACAAGCTGAAAACTGATATACAATGTAGTTACGGAGTTAAGCATGAATAAGGAGTAGACTGCCCCAAATTTGTATGGGAAATTTAAAACCTGTGAAATGTTATACGCTGCAGGCTTAAATTGATCCTGGGCCTAGTACAAGATCTCATGCCAAATTTGGGCCAGATCGGACCACGGGAAGGGGTCGCTCAACAAGCCTAAAGTTTGTATGGGATTTTGAGACATTTTGTTCGAGAGGAACATGAAAAACCAGTTTTTCTTCAACAACTTTTGTCTTCTTCGACCGATTTCTTTCAAAAACGGGTTTTCTTAAAGCCTAAACTATGACAAATATTTCATCCAAAAGTTGCATTTCAATTAAAGTTAAGATAAAAAAGTTATTAAGCTTCAAAAATTGGCTAGCCTTTTTAAGGGTGATATTCATCACTGTTTTAATGAGGCGACTAAATGTCCGACCAGAACACTCAATGAGAAATGCATGCCGTTTCGTCAAATAATGGTCGATTCTAACCATTGGTGTTGCGTTCGATTGCAATTTTTAATGTTTTTTTTTCTTATATTTGAGTTTGGATTATATTCAATAGTTCGGAAAGAAGTAAGGGCGGAAAAATGCTTTACAATTTGAATAAAAAAAATTGCATAACCACAGGGGCTTAGGAACATGACTGGACGATTTGTGATGCCAATAAAAAGATAAATTTTCAAAAAACAGGTCCATTTGCAGTCTTTTCACGTTTTTCTATAATTTTAGCTGTAGTTAAAACAAAGTACTTCATTTGGTTTAGAGTGTTTTTTATAACAAAAAATAATGAGGTTGACACGTGAAGTCTCTTCCGTAGGTTTTAAACTAAAAAAAAACTATATTTCATTTTTTTTTTACTCATAGATTAACTAACAAAGTAACTGCTCAACATTTCACATAAAATTATTTTTTGTTGGAGATTTGAATTTTTTTCGATGTGCCTCAACTACCTTCATAAAATATTGCAGTTGTTCTTCATTTTTGGTTATTTTACCATTAAATTCCGAAATCAATGCAACAGCTCTTTCGGAACAGTCGTTCACTACGGTTAATATCTTTAAAACCGTTTTTGAAAGAAATCGGCTGACGGGAACCAAAGTTATTGATGGAAAACTGGTTTTTTATTGACATCACAAATCTTCCAGTCATGTTCCTAAGCCCCTGTGGTTATGCAATATTTTTTTAATTGTCTACCATTTTTCCGCCCTTACTATTTTCCGAACTATCAATTGAACATCATCCAAACTCAAATAATAGAAAAACATTAAAAATTGCCATCAAACGCAACAGAAATGGTTTAACCATTATTTACCAGTCATTATTTGACGAAACGGCATGCATTTCCCATTCAGTGTTCTGGTCGGACATTTAGTCGCCTCATTAAAACAGTGATGAATATCACCCTTAAAAAAGTTAGCCAATTTTTGAAGCTTAATAACTTTTTTATCTTAACTTTAATTGAAATGCAACTTTTGGATGAAATATTTGTCATAGTTTAGGCTTTAAGAAAACCCGTTTTTGAAAGAAATCGATCGAAGGAGAAAAAAGTTATTGAAGAAAAACTGGTGTTTAATGTTCCTCTCGAACAAAATGTCTCAAAATCCCATACAAACTTCAGTCTCGTTGAGCGACCCCTTCCCGTGGTCCGATCTGGCCCAAATTTGGCATGAGATCTTGTACTAGGCCCAGGACCAATTTAAGACTGCAGCGTCTAACTTTTTCAAAAGTCGGGTCATTTGGGGCAGTCTACTGCACACTCACACCATAGATTTAAGAGTGAGGAAAAACATAACAAAAAGTGGTAATTTTTTTTTGTTTCGATTATAGTCGTTTTACCATCTTTATGGCATTCGCGACTTTATCAACGTTACAGTTGGCGGATCGTTATTGAAAAACTTATCCGGTACCACTGTGTTCGATGTTTACTCTTGGGCTGGAACTCGTGGACATCGGCTCAGGAGACAACAGACTTGCCAACTGAGCTATATCACCAGCCTAAAGAAAAGTGATAAGTGAATTCCAATACTAGCATATAAGTGACATGTATATATTAATGCTTCAATAAAAATCACTTTGAAAACCTAATCGCGCGCAACGGATCTGGAATGCGATTCAGGGGTCGATAATGACGAAACGATTGAAAGCGTAGAACATCTTCTAAATGATCTTAAGGAAAAAATCGGAAATCAAACTATAACGGTCAGATGTGATGCTCACACTCTCCACTTGGTGGTGTGTGATGTTCCCAACGACTATAAGTAAATAATAAAGCATATTTCCATGGTTTTTGTTGTTTTCCGCACCATCAAATACAAAAACATTTTCGATATTTCCAAAGCTAAGTATCCACCAACACCAGTTCCAACTCGATGGAATTCCTTCTACAACATGATGTTTGCTCTTAAAGCACGAGTGGACTTTTTTTAAAGCTCGCGCAGGATTACAATGAATTAGGTAAGTTTCGATAATTTGAACTCAATAAATACCGTCAACTGGGGCAACATGCAACAATTTTCAACTTCAATGGCTTCTAAAAAACTTATGTTCACAGTTAATCGTATCCTTTATGCATCAAAAGTTTTAAGGATGCTGGGGCATCAAATTGGCGTAGTTAAAAAAATCATTGGTTTCCTTAGTTATTTTTAATTTTCTAAAAACATGTGATTTTCACACTCCTTAGAAAATGGGGTAACTTGCAACAAACTTTGTTTTTAATGAAAAATCTTATGAACACGTACGAAAATTCATAGTTTTTAATATATTTGCGATGCCTCAAAGACTTTTACGCATGACAACACCAATTGCAGTAGTTTTTGGGTCTGTAAAAACAAATTTTCACATTTTTTTCTGAAAATAAGGATGCTGCATACATTTAGGGGTTAAATAATACTACGAAAAATTCTACAAGCTGAAATCATAAAAATAAATGTTTGGATGAATGAAATTTAAATGTTTACAAACGCGTGATGCAAAACATTCATATTCCAGCACATGGAAACGAGATTTACAAGGTATTTCTTTGATTTGCATTCTGTTGCATTTAACCCCAGACACCTAACTGAATTTTAAAAATATTCATTTAAAAAAATTGGGTGATTGTTCGAAAAATATTTTTACCCCAACAATGTTGGTATAACATGAGGAAACCTGTAAAAAGTTTGTAGGTAATTTTATCAAGCCGATCCGTCATACTGGGTAAAGTTTTTTTCGGCATCAAAAAATGTTAAAATTTGTACATTTATTGCTAGATTTTTCAAATTTTACATAAAAATAAAAAAACTTACGATGCGAGAAATTATGTCATCATCATTTTGTTATCATTAAAAGATAACTTTATTACAATACATTAAATTAAAAATTGATTCAATGTAGTGTTATATAAATGTTGCATCGAACCCCGCTGTTGCATGATGCCCCGTTTGACGGTACCAAATGCGTCTGTCATTTCATTAGTTTAAAATACCTGGTTTTTTTACTTTTAGATTTGCAAATCTGGGATTTCGTTGATAAATTCGTTACTGCCTTTGCACCTATAAACGAATGCTCCATCCGCATTCAAAAAGATAATTCCACCCTTAGCGATTTTTTTGGTGAGTAGATGACAGCATTTGGAAAATTTTTAAGTATTCCAGATTCCAATGAATTGAAGCCCAAAATATTAAAGGCGATGCAGTCAAGAGAGAATGCCGTGTTTGATAATTATGCGTTGCAAGCTTCCGTGTATTTTTATCCACGCTTCTCTTATAGTGGTTCTTCATTGTTTTCCATCCTGTAGAAAGAAAACATCGTGGTAAGTTTAATCAAATTTAATTTCGAATAGATTCTTACAGAAACTACCTTTCAGACATTCTTGGTGGTTCTTCACAAAAAAAATTAAAAGGGGATCTTCACCAGCACCGATTGCTTTTTCTGATGAAGATATTCCTTCTACATCATCATCTTCGCAGGAAAATTCAGTTTGAATGACATCCTTTCAACACGAATTGGTGTTGGAAAAACAACTCAAATGCAAGAGGAATCGACAGAACAAAGAATAAGAGGTCTTCAATATCAGAATCGAATAGACGCAGACCTGCAAGACTTCGATGTTGTACAGCAGGGGTGAGCAACCCGCGGCCCGCGGGCCGCATGTGGCCCGCGAGACCCTTGTGTGCGGCCCGCGAAGCTTTTTTTTTAATTTTTATGCCTTAACTTTTTTCTACAATGAATAGTAAGGAAAAGTTCAGATTGTTAACTTTTTTCTGGCTTTTTAAGCATTTATTATGTTCTATTCAAGGCTTGAATGCAATGTTGTTTGGATAATTGGAGTAATTTTTTTTCAGCAAACTTTTCAAACTCCTACCACTTTGAGAGCAAAATCCATTAGAGTGAGTCGGAAGAACAGCCAAAAATCGGAACCTAGACATGATCGATTGAATTTCGAAGCCGGTTTGGTGAAGTCATTACCTTTTTTCATTTCAAGCAAAAATATAAAGTAGAATGATAACAAATATGCTCCTCGGATTTTTTTCAAGTTAAAGTCTGCTTCATTTAATATTGGAACAAATTCTTTTGCTCATTGTGGCGCTCCTAGTGGACGGATTTGGAAACTTTTTTCACCCACGTGTCGGGAAATTCATTACCTTTCACCATATATTTATGTCATAACACCAAACGATAGCATTTTGTAAATAACCGCCATGGAAGCCGAACGGAGAGATCAAATTGTGCACAGTTTTCTTACGAGTACGAGTACGAGAATTTCTTCGAAACAGCATTGAATAATTTTTTAATTTTTTTTTTATGAAAGAGTAAAGAAAATGCTACATTTGTATGAAAAACAAATTATGAATTCGTTAATAAATGACTGAACTACACGCAATTGTTTGTGTTCCAATATTAAATGAAGCAGACTTTACATCCGTCGAACTTGGTCAGCACTTGGTCGTACAGCTTTCGAGCACGGATTCTGGCCACATTGTTCTGCTTCAGCGTCCGATTTGGCTGTTTGCTGGCTCAGAATGACCTTATTCCTTCCCGGAGACGAATTCGTCGCACTGTACTGTGAGCGGCCTGGAACTTATTGGCCAAATCGCGGTCTGAAAGATTGGGATTCCTCTTGACGGCCTTGATGACTTTCCCACGCAGTTTCCGGTCGACAGATCCACTCCGACGCTTCGAATGCGGCTTCCGAGCAGTCGTCAATGTTTCCTTGTACTGCTTGATAACACGCCATACGGTATTTCTGGGCATTTTAAGCTGTTAAGCTAGCTTCGATGCCGACAACAATTGATTTTCAAGAAAACTGTGCACAATTTGATCTCTCCGTTCGGCTTCCATGGCGGTTGTTTACAAAATGCTATCGTTTGGTGTTATGACATAAATACATGGTGAAAGGTAATGAATTTCCCGACACGTGGGTGAAAAAAGTTTCCAAATCCGTCCACTAGGAGCGCCACAATGAGCAAAAGAATTTGTTCCAATATTAAATGAAGCAGACTTTATTCTATCCAATTCGGCTAAATGTCTTGTTCTGTTAGCATTCAAATACTGGAAAAAAAAATTAAACCAAAAACTTGTGATATATTTTTTTTCTGAATATTGACGGAAATTACGAAAGTTAAATAATAAAGCCTGGGTGAACAATTTAAGATTGTTTATCAACATGAACCAACCTACAAAAATTATTAGTTCTTGATAAAAACAATTGATATCTGAAATTCTGTGATTACACCCAAAATATCTTTGACGATTATCTGTGATGCTTTTCCAGAAATTCGATAGTAAATTTATCACAAACATCGATAAATTGAGTTATTTCACTTATAATTCGCAATCCACATTACCAGAGTCAAAATATAGCTTTAGAAATCCTATCGCAATGATATCGAAATCAGATTATAAATGATAAAAATGTGGACAAAAATTCTTAAATCAAGAATGTAGTTTTGAAGATGGTTGCTTAAAAATACGTAAAATTTAACATTTTTCTGTGATTTCGACAACCTTGCTCAACATCTGAATGCAATGATCCAATACAGAAGTTCAATTTATACAAACGAGTTTTTTTATGTTTGTAGGAAAAAAATCTAGGCTTTGAGGACAAGTTTTAATGGTGGGAAAAAATCACAGAAAGTCAAATAGGGATTCAACATCAACATCATTTCTTTAAAAATATATTTATCACACTCTTAGTTATCACTGTGGAAAGCTCCAAAAGATTTTTGAATGAAAGTGATGACGAATAGTATTATGGGTTCAAACAAGAATGTTGTAAGAACGAATATTCGCCAAGAAGTACTATTAAAAAATTGCGAGAATTTAAAAATGACAAAGATTTAGCGAGGTACCTTTTCAATATCGGGTATTTAAAAAGCCGTGTTGAATTACTGTTTTTGAACACGTGAATTCGTTTTATCTTTTCTTTTTCAGATTTGTTTCCGCCAAAAATTTGTAGTTATGAAAAATGATGTGAGGTTCTGATAATTATCACAAAAAAAATATTTGAAGTGCGGCCCGTCGACAAGTTTTCAAATTTGAATTGGCCCGTTGGTTCAAAAGGTTGCTCACCCCTGTTGTACAGCATTGGAATCGAAAAAGGTTCGCAGACACCGATGTTCATAAGTTAGCTATGATAGTTTTCGATGCTGCTCCTACACAATGTAGTGTAGAGCGCGATTTCAGTAAGTTCAATTTGATTCTTACAAAAACAACGCATCGCATTATTGCGGAAAATTTGCAAAATGTGCTCGAATTAAGAGCCAACCGAGAGCTCATTTAGAAGGCGATATCTATAGCTGTCGACGAATAAATCAGTTTTCCGGAGAAAAAAAAAGTTCCTTTCAAAAAAATGTACATATGTCAATATCCCATTCTTCTTGTTTTCATTTGATTAATATATTAAACTTAGTTATATCTTTCAATGTCTATCAAAGTACACTCCTTTGAAGCGGTCTCAAATAATCATAGAAATATTTTTCGTATCCAAATACCTTCCCATACCAAATTTGGTTCCATTTACTTTAATGGTTTTTGAGTTATGTAAAAAAAATGAAAGAGGCCCTCCTCCTTTTAACTGCAAAAAGGGAGGGGTCTCAAATAATCATTGAAATATTTTTCGTATTAAAATACCTTCCCATGCAAAATTTGGTTCCAATATCTTGATTAGTTTTCGAGTTATATGAAAAATTGTAAGGTAGCCCCCCTCCCCCCTTCCTATCACCCTACTGAGAGGAGGGAGGGGTATCTTATATTCATTTAAATATACCTCGTTCCCAAATACCACCCCAAGCCAAATTTTATACCATTTGCTTGATTGGTTCTCGAGTTATGCTAAAAATTGTCTTTTATTTGGGAGGCCCCTCCCACCCTTCATGTTTGGGGGAGGGGTCCCAAACCATAATAGGAACCTTCCCCGGCCTCCAATACCTCCACCTGCCAAGTTTCACGTAAATCGGTTCAGTAGTTTCTGAGTCTATAGGGAACAGACAGAAAGACAGACAGACAGACAGAAAGACAGACAGACAGACAGACAGAAATTCATTTTTATATATATAGATTTGGTGATAGCGTAGTTTGTTTTTGATTGAGATACGAAAATTGATAGAAAATGGATGATGATTCTTCAAATCATAAGATCAAGAAAAAGCAACGTTTTGAAATCATATTCATATTCACTCAGCTATGAGGGAGTTTTGAGTTTAATCTTCTTCATTGTGAACTGGAGCTGTGTTCATTTTTTCATTCTGTACCATTGAGACACATTGGTGTCCTATTTTTTAGAGGGGAAGGGGGGGGGGGGGGGTGCTTACACTAATTATATTTTTTTGTTCTTTCAATGTTTCTTTTCAAGAGCGAGCAATGGCGCTATATCCAAGGTCAAAGACCAGAAATGATAGTGCATCGAAATCCGAAACTCTAAATTTTTATTAACATTGAAGCAAATGCAATCTGACATCTGAAATCGTACATTTTTAAATAATGAAAATAAGGAAATTGTTAAGATCATTAATTATACCATTGGGTTTTGGATTTCTGTACAGAAATATATCATTTCCAGCCACAGAAGGACGAAGTCACACGGACCACCATCAAGGAGCACAGAAATTTAGCATATGTGCTCCCAACGTTAAAATATCACTTATAGTCATGGAAACGTATGGTACTGTTGTCCACGTTTCTTCCTCCCTGTGTTCCAGTTGTCTCTGCGTCCAATACTGCACAGTGGGCCCGGCCAAGTTAAGATGAGTAGTAAATGTACTTTTACTACTCACCGGGATGCTGACAAGATCTGGCTGTGTATGTATCATAAGCATAAGCATAAGCATAAGCTATCAAAGTACACTCCTTTGAATCAGTTTAAAAATTCTGAAGAGGACACTTGAGGGCCAAAATAAAATGAAAAAATTATTTTTCAACATGATGATCTTAATCGCAATAAGGCTGGGTAACAGGTGCATAAAATTGAAGTTTGAATAAAAACATGATATTTTTATTTATTTGATTTATACATCTTTTTTTCGTTTTTCTGAACACTTTTCATAATTGTTTTTCATATGAAAAAAAAACGATGTCTTGATCATTTTTAAGTCTGGCTATCAAAGCCAGAGGGAAACATGAGCATACATGTTACTTTCAAGAAAAGACAATCTGCCTAACTGCTTTTCATATACTTTTCGTAGGATTATGGGTTTTCGTTCAATGAAAACGGTATAGAAAAACATATTATCTTTTTAAACTTATCTTTTTGAATAAAAAAAATTACACCAAATGGATGCAAAATTTTCTACTGTCACTGGAATTGACATATTCCCAATGAGTTTTGTATGACTATATTTTTGAAAAGAACAATATAAATGGAGCCAAAAAGCTCTAGAAATTTCGGCTCCTTGAGCTAACATACTCAAAGCAAAATGCAAAACCTTGTCTCTTAAATCCAGAAGAGGTATGAGCTTAATGTGAGCATTTATTGGTGAGCTAGAATTGGCTCCAGCTTTCTTCGCTCTCGAGGTTCAAGAGCTTTGATGCTCAGCCGCTTGAGCAAGAGCATTTCAATCCCTGCTAGAAAGAACAAACAAAACGAAATCAGTAGTCATTGGTCTATTTCTGGAAGAGACAGATTTGTCTGAGTAAATCTCTGAATTGAGATTCGTAAGAATCGACAAACACCATAGTTCAAGTTTCGCGGTAACTTTAATCAGCACGGTTTTTACGTTTCTCCACATCTTTAAAATTACTTTAAAATTAAAAATATAGATTAGATACAGTAAATTTTATTAAGATTATCCAACTTTTTTAAAAATATTTTTTTATCGAAAGATGGATAGATAATGATGCTGCATAAATTTAGGGGCTAAAATAACAAACTTTTCCCAATATTTTTAGCTACAAAAAATGAAATTATTCATGATATTTCTTAGGTACTTCCACTATTCCTATTTCCTCTCATACTGCGATAAAACACATTTATTGAAAATCAATTGTTTACCAGGGTTTTAAGAAACAAAACTTATTTCAATTCCCCATTGAATCTTAAAACTTTCAAACTGCAAATCGGATTTTATTTAAAAAAAAATCGAGTGCCGATTTGAGTCAAATTTTATCTATAAGGAGGTACTTATACTCCTTATAGATAAAATTTGACAATCTAAAAAGGGGAGTGTAAAGGCGGGAGTGTGTATGTGAATTTGATATAAAATTAAAGAAGTTTTTCTAGCGTGCAGCCGTAATGAACTGTGTAGTAAATAAAACTGTTTCGAGTAAATAATGTAAATCTAAGAAAATCCATAAAAAAAATTCTTGCAAGTAGTGTGGCATGCAACTGCAATTGAAAAATATTTTATAATTTTGTGCTGCTAAAAAATTATATTTTTATAAATATGTAGCACTTTTTAGTGCACATATTGTTTCAGGTAAGTGGCATTTTCATAAAAATTTCAAAAGATTTTGAAAGAACTGAATTTACAATTCTGAAGAGGGTTGGACAAAATTTTGAACCTTACGACTCGAATCGAATCATTCATCCATCCGTTCAAACTTTTGCACATATGTATGTATGGGTTAAAATGATGGAGTAATCAAAATTGTTTACAACAAAAAACTTGTATTACACTACATGTGTTCTTTATGACATTTCAAATAAGCTATTGTTAAAATTGATTCAATCCCTTAGTAGCGTGATGGAAACACATTTTATGTTAACTTCTTATTTGAGGGCTAGAGTTACGTACAACACTTTTAAACACTAGTCAATAATATCGAATCAAAGTTCAGTCGTAAAGTCAATGTTATTATTTAAGAAAATTTGTTTATCGACCTAATCGGTGAAAGTAATGTCTTTTTTCAGTAAATATATATCATGATTGCTGAAGAATCGGCGGGAATATCGCCCTGAAACATTTTTTACAAAACACTAAGCGACACATACAAGGTTATAGAGCACTTAGTAAAACAGTTATTAAAATGAACACCTTTTGAACTTCTTATTTGTAACTTCACTTATCACATCCGAGCCCTGGGTATGAAAAAAAGCACAAAACCCACCTAGAGGTCCTTCGTGAGATCAAGATCGAGCTAGCCAGTGCAAAAGAAGGTCTTGCGTACCTACACTCACTGATCCCAGGAGGAACTCCCAGGGATCCGACGGCTAGGACCCGGTGCCCTCTGGGCACGTGGTAATGAATGGAATCTCTCCGAAGAAACATCAAGTTTCATTGAGGTCTTATAATCGAGTGTGTGTGTTCGTTAAAAAAAAATGCAACATTTTTCCTCTCAAAGGTCTTAGTATAAAATTCAACACCCATTTAGCTTTACTGCCAAGTTTCTGGATCACGCACTATATTTTACTCCTGCCAGGGGAGTACAATTGTTACGACAACAATTGCAGCAAAATCCCACATTGGAACAACAGTTTGCTGAAAATCCATGCCGCATCCCAGAAGCAAACGGCTTTCCGAGATTCGTTATCGCCCTCACAAGTCCCAAAAGCCATTGCAATTTCGGTGTATTACGTCGCCGTTGATTTCGTTTCTTTCGTTCGAATCCTCCGGAAGGACGGCCACGATGCGTCCAGAAGGCGTAAAGATATAAAACAATATTTTTATTACGCGCATGACGGTGTGTACCTATGACACTTCACTTTTACTATCTGGCCCAAATAGCGGTCCATCCCCAGGAACAAAATGGGTCGTAGCTGAGCAGAAAAAAAAATCATAAGAATTCGGTTCAACTTTTTTTTATGTTTCCATTTGGATGGATCCTGGTGGTTGTCCTTTTTCCAGTTTTTTTTCTGCTTCCATCCATTGACATTGTGTTGTTTGGTCACCAACTGCTGGAATTGTAGATGGCAGCAGCAGAGGTCCTGGCGAGTGGAGCAAAAAGTGTTCCGGAAATATATTCCCCATTTCCCGTTCCGCTCTTTGCAAACTCCACTGCAAGACCGAGACATTTTTTTTCATATCGCGGAAGATGCAGCAGCAGCAGGGGGAAATTCATTAGAGTGGAATGTTTCCCCCGTTGCAAGGAACCACGTTTATAGAGGAGGGAAACCAGGACATTGACAAGTTGCGGGGGAGGATGTTGGTTTGCGATATTTTGGCGCAACACCGAAAACGTGTGTATATGGAACACTTTTTGTGTCATCGGTATTCCGAAAACCAAACCTTATTTTGGCCACATTCGAACGATAGTTGGTTTGGAAAAAAAAGACGACTTCTATTTTTACCTCGGACAGACACTGTAGGTATCTAGCAATGTTCAATACCTGTCGATACAGTTTTTTTTACGTGGTTTGGAGCCCGAAGGAGGGAGGGTTTGGAGGGTTTTTAATACGGCAGATTTTTTCATGATGCAACGGTTCGACAGGTGAGGTTTGGTTACTATTTACTCTACAGTCGTGTTTTTGTACCATGCATTTTTTATTTTCATATAGTTAGTGTTGAAAGCAGCGCTAAGCCTTCTGTTGATTGTATTCCAATTAATAGGCCAGAACCACAAATTGGAATATTACAAGAATTAAGATTGAACTACTTTGAACCTCAAATATCAAATCATTGAACCTGGAATAGTTTCCAACATTTTGCATGCAGTTTTCGCAATGCTCCATTAGCATTCGCTCAAAATCAATGCCTATATCGAGTTCCATGGGCTGAAACGAGATCCAATTCTACAAATTTCGAAACAATATATTTTAATCACCAAAATAAAACATCATGTTAAAAGCAAGGCAAAAGTGATGTTCATGGATATATTCATGAAGTCAACTACGTAATGCCTCTTTTGAATTCGATCTTTATATATTATTATAAAATTCAGGATATTAAAATTGTGGAACTCAACTATGAAAAGTCCGATATTTGGAAATCATGACGTTTTAACCTTCCAAAGCTGTTCAGGTCAATATGATTCGAAGCGCACATTCTAATCTTGATAACCCTTCGAAAAAAAAATCGCGAACATTTGATTTTGAAAAATATCTTGGAGAATATCAAAATACACAATCTGGAACACCACAACTTCCTGTGACCAACGGAAGTGCCCCCTAAAAAAATCCGTAATTAGGCTGTTCGGGTCAAAATAACCCGAGAGTTTGTGAGCGTTCACATGGCTGCAAATACCGATTTCGATGATTTTTAATTTTAGATTGCCGTTCAAAAAAGAGCGTA
The DNA here is from genome assembly GCF_029784155.1 of Uranotaenia lowii. Classification (NCBI taxonomy): domain Eukaryota; kingdom Metazoa; phylum Arthropoda; class Insecta; order Diptera; family Culicidae; genus Uranotaenia; species Uranotaenia lowii. Next base: position 267,606,418 of record NC_073692.1, read on the forward strand.
TGGATCAGAGCCAAACAACTGTATTTATTGCTAAATTCCGACTGGTTTTTAATGGATTTTTATAACCTACTATTTGTTCGTTTTATTTTTGGAAAGGAAAACTAAATGCGATTACAACCTAGGTCGCGGGGAAAACATCCGTATTTTAGATAACAACAATCTGTTTTTCTGTGAATCAACCAAAAACTTTGTGACATTGTTTTGAAATGGTTTAGTAATCAATTAAGTCACTTTTTTAACGAAAAATCTTTTTGTGTATCAAATTTCATATCATTTTCATGAACGACTATTAAAGCTTTTACTAAATCTGTTCTTAAATCTGAATGCTGAGTATAGGACAAAAATTCGTTGAAATTTATTGAAACTTCTATAATTTCGGCAACCTCACAGCGAAATTATAATTATAAAATGACGATGAAAATTATGATTATCATTAGGATGGTGATAGATTTATGACAAAGGGATAATTTAAAGGCACAATACCGTCTTTTTCCATTTTTGCATGTTTGTGTTAATGTTTTTTCATGTTGCTTAATCTATTGCGTTATGAATTCTGAGCATTTTATGCCATTACCACTGCAATTAGACGAAACTTTTTCATGAATTTGATATACTTTGAAAAATATCGGTTTAACCGGTTTTATCGGTTTTATCATGCTTTTAAAGTAGAATTTGGTATCATTTTGCCCGGCTAGAGATGGTACAATGCCAAAATTTGGTTCACATTTTCATATACGGTAACCTCGATTTGCAAAGTGTAGGTTCGCATCGCGATTTGAAATGTGTATTTGTTGATAAGGATGTAAATAAAAGGTTTTTGTTTTAAGGACACCAAAAATTCAAAATTGAAAAACATGACAAACTTGCCAAAAATATTTTTTTAAATTTGAATATTTTGACTTACAGGTTTTTTTTTATTAAAATCAAATATTACTAAGACAAGATTTTTACCATTTAAGAAGTTTTTTTTTAATTCACATGTCTAACCATTACAAAAACTTATTTTTAGAATTTCATTTATAACTCAAGAGAGAAGCATTTTGGTACTCATGTTTTAATGATGTTTTTGGTAGATTTTAGCATCATGATCTCGAATCTTTTGTTGAGATGGGGGGGTAGTGTAAGGTTGCCAGAATTTTTTCCACTCCCATCCGGGCCTAGCAATTCCGGGCATTTTTTCAAAAAAACCTGGCAAAATCCGGGCATGGATTTCAATTTTTCAAATTCAAAAAACCGGGCAAAAACCGGGCAAAATTTAGGTGTTATTATATATAAAAGCAAAGAAAAAATGCAAAAAAATAAAAAAATTAATATTTTATTATGTCATTGCAGACTTCCAAAAACTTTTTGGAAGACTTAAATATTCAAAGGTTAATAGAAGTAAATCAGCGAAATAATTTGAAACAACCGTTGAAAATTTCCATACCGTTAATCGATTTTGCTAAAACTTACTCAAAAGCTTTGATTTTTTTTGGTTTCTTTGTGAAAACTGTGAAAAAACCCGGGCAATATCCGGACTTTTTCAACGATATCCGGGCAACCGGGCCGGACCGGACTTTCTCGAAATTTTGCATCAAATATCCGGGCAAACCCGGATAAAACCGGGCAATCTGGCAAGCTTAGGGTAGTGTCTAACGGGTAAAAAAAACACCATTTTCACGATTTTTTTCTAGAGCTATCGTTCAAACAAATGAATTCATATTTTTTGCATTATACAAAGCATTGTTAACAGAACATTTAGTAATTTTTTCGTAGAAAAATATTGAAAAATAAGCCGGTGACGGAGCACTTTCGAGGATGCCTTTTAGAAAACAGGATTTGCGGTGGACACTGTATCTCAGCACAGAATCATTTGAAGTCAAAAAATCAGAGCAAAATATTTTTAATAGATGTTTTTCTGGACCCCAACGTTTTTTTTTAACTTAAATTTTTTTTTATGAAATTTTTGTGGCTGTTTGGAGTAAAAACTACGATTTTTCACGAAAAAATCCGCCATTTTTTATCTGTAAAATCTCCCCAAAGTAAAAAAAAAGAAAAACGTTGGGGTCTGGTATTTTATATGTCGAAAATATGTTCCAAATTTGAAAAGAATCTGTGAAGTAGTTTTCAAATGACGATGTCCACGGACTTTAAAAATGTGCTTTCGAAAAAAACGCTTTTGAAGTTTCTGCTCTTGCTTTCTTGCAGTATTTGATAGGAGGAGATAAAGGCCTATAATTTCTACAGTTTTGCTTCAATTGACTTGAAAATTTGACACAACATTCTTGAAATGTTTTACAATAAGAAAATTAAAAAATTAAAAAATCGATTTTTTGAAAGTGTTAGACCCTACCCCCCCCCCCCCCCCTTAAATAATATCTAAAATTCAATTTGCTTTGAAGCATTGTTAAAAATTCGTTGAATGAAGAAAAGTTAACTAATAGAAAATTCTACAACATTTTTCGCAGAACTCAAAGTTGCAGGAAGTCTTGAGAAAAGTAAATAATTGATTAAAAACTTTATTTTAAACTGTTCAAAGTTTTGTTTAAAAAGTACAGAGATTTCTCAATTAGTTTTTTTTCCAAAAGTTATTTCAAATACAAAAGCTGATAGAAAACTTGCATATTTAAATTCATTGCACCTCGAAAAAATGTAAATTTGTGGCCTAGGGTAGTTTAACAAAAAAAATTAAATTTGAAGTTGAGCATTTCATAGAACAAGGAAAACAAATTAAGCCTGAAATTGGTTTCGGAGAAAATTTCATGTCAGCATAAGCATTTGTAATGACATTAACGATTTTTTTTTATTTTAAATTTATCTAAAATTTGTAGTAATGAAGTTTTCTTTTAATTTTCTTTTTTTTAATATTTATTCAGCTATTTTTGTGGACCATCGTTAGAGGTTAAAACCTGTTAAAAGGTGTCCAACTTGTCGATGTGTAAAATTAGTATTCGATGAAAAAATTTGGAAGTTAAAATGGTTCGTTTCTGACTCTGTTCTTGTTTAGTTAAACTTAAAAAAAAACCCAATCTAAAGACGAGGTAGGCTTTTGGTGTGTATAGTTAAGAGTTTTAATACAAAAGGTTAATTGAAATGCAACTCGAAATTTACAAAAAGAAATTAATTTGAATCCGTGAAGTGCCATGAAGTGTCGTTGAATGAAATATCACAAGCCTAGAGTGATTTAAGATTAAATGCCGCCAAATTTCTGACTCACTCGATAACACTTAATATCAAACACATTTTAAGATCATGAAATTTCCTGATACTACGTTGAAAATTTTACTTGGAAAAAATCTCCATGAGGAGGGGAGGGTTAAACCCCTAAACCAGTTAACGTTTCAAAACGAGTTTTGAGGGCATAATGATGCCAGTTTTTGGTGTTCAATAGAACCAAATTTTGGAATTGTTAACGATGCCTAGTTTTACTTTGACAGAGCAATGCGCGGACTATGTCGGTAACTATCAAATTAGACTTAATTTACTAAATCATGCTATGATTTTGATTTCACTTTACGGTTGTATCATAATAAATGAAACCATAATGATGCCTTGTTTTGTTATCTTGGAAAAAAACAAGTAATGCTTTCATTATGGTCTCAATACCTCATTTAAGTGTTGATTCATCATTAAATTTATATATATTAATGCTTCAACGAAGCCTTATTTTGTCATCGGGGAAAACGCGATACTAGATATTGCTATCATTTAGGCATTGATAGCTCGTATTAGTAACTGTTTGCTATCGATTCAGACAGGCATTTTGGCAGTCTGCTCGAGACTGGTAATCTGGTCAACCATTTTGACTTAATTTTTCAGTATTGAGAAACTAGAATAACTTATCTATACAATGAACTGAAAATCATTTATATTGGTCAATATTTGCGGCCAGGGGAACGCACACAAACTACGGGTTAAATATCTTTGTCATAGGTTCGAATGGATATTTTGCGAAAAGCTTTGGAAGGTTAGTTCTGTATAATCAAATTTCAATGTTTCTCTCTAGAGTTTTATTACACCGAACATGACATGAAAATTTCAGTCATATCGGCTATTAAAATCTTCTTAACTATCATAACCTAACAAACCTAACAAACTGCTTAAGAACGGCACTTTGCTGATCAAAAGCTGAGCTAAAGCGTCATTGCCGTTTCAGCTAACTGACTAAAAAAAAACAAACTGAAACCGTATTTCAGCGTTTAAAGAAGTCTCAGTACAGTCAATATTATAGAAGTTCAAGACATGTCTCTATAGCACTTTTTTAGCCATTGTTCAACCATTCGCTACCATTAAAATTTGACAGACTATGAACTGTATTAAAGCTGCCATGCATGATTGCGCCAATATTGAAATGAGAAAGAGAATTCTCGTTTTCCTTATTTAATGTGATTTAAGAAATTTCTAATTTAGCTTGATTCTAAAATAAATAATAAATTTTCTCCAAAGCTGGATTTTTGGTGCCCAAAATTAAAAAAAAAAATCTCTTACACTCCTACTCCTACACAAATAAATCTTTGGTTGAGAGGCATTTTGGTCGCTAAAGAACGAAAAATTTACATCGCGCCGCGGACTTCTTGATTTGAACGAAAAAAAAACAATACAGGGGGGAAAATGGGTGCCAAACATCAAACAGACATTGGATTTTTTTTTTTTTTTGGTTTTTGGTTAATCCGTCAATTGACGTTAAATAACATTCGCTGAATAACTTCTCCAAATCAAGATAAATAAAGGCTGAAGAAACGTGTATCAGTGAATTTTGGAGGCTTTCTCTCAGACAGATTGCTGATTTAAAATTGAAATACGATATATTTTGAGCGTTTTTTCAGCAAGAAATTGTTTGTTAAACACGAATGCCACATGGTGGTAAGGGGTCACAAATCAAACCAAAAAAAACAATCCAAACCATTTTTTTTTTGTTGAAACCTTGCAACAGTTTGTGTCATGAATACATCGAAAAATACTTAAACTGAAAAGTAGCTACGGAACAACTAATCTAGACAGGTTCCAAAAACATTTTTTGCTCAAAAAGGGCTGAAAAAATATGGTGACCAAGTTTACAATCAGCCATCTGGCTGAAAGAACTGCACCAAAATTCTCTAAAAAGCGTGGAAAATGGGTATCTATAATGAAAACAAAAATAATTCCAGGTCAAAATATCCGCCATCACGTATTGCAGCTTTACCATAGTTTATAGCAGTCTGTCAAATTTCAAAGGCAACAGAAATTGTTGAGTTAGCATTTTAAATCAGCAAAAATGTTTGTTGAGTAGCACGAAATAAATAATGTTTATCCAATGACTAATATTTATCCAATAGAATCCTGATAACAAGGAGTCAAAAAAAGATATTTTATCTCAAAATGTGAAAATTGCGCCTGTAAGCATGCTATAAAAATAGGGTAGTAGACGATCTTTTGGATTTTTTTTTGTCTGATTCTTATAAACTATGAAATGAAAAGAAATAAGGCCAAGAATAGGCAATGGACCTATTATCTTTAGTTTTTGCTTGATTTTTGTCAAGGCTTATGGCACCCCGAATAAAGGATCAAGTCTCCCTCTAAAGAGGGATCAAGTCTCCCTCAACTTAAAAAAAAGCACAATTTGTTTCGTCCCATGAAAACACTTCCAGTTCATCTACAGGTTCATGTATCGTTCTAACTTTTAGAGCACATAAATTTGAAATTAAACGCTGTCTGAAAATGCAAAAGACAGTGATCTGCAAAATTTTTCCAAAAAGGTATAATGAAAATTAGAAAAAGGGATCAAGTATCCCCATTCTCCCCTTACGATGTACAGATGTGTTTTGGCGCTTCTATATAGGCAAATAGGTAATATGAGAAAAATTATTATAGTGTATTTATCATAACGTTAAACAAATGTAATTTTTCAAAGTTCAGAAGGTCCGATTTTGAAGCAAGATTTTTTTTGATACAATAATAATGTTTTTTTTTCAGAAATAGAACTTTTTGAAAAAATAGAGATTTTTTTCAATGTTTTGGAAGTGTTTTCTAAGTTTTTTTTAGTAAAATGGCAACGCATTTATTAGGATTGAGCTTTATTAAGCCGTCTAATGGGTATGCAGATAATTCCAAAATTACATTTCCCAAAGATGCTTTTTTGCCAAGTCTGATTGTGCATTTTTATCCTGTCATCTGTACCGACAAGAAGTACCCAATTTAAATTGCATGCAGTTCCACTTTTCTGGTTACTGGTTACAACTATAGTTTAAAACTGTAAGCGATTGAATATCAAAATATCTTATCTTTATAAAATTTAGAAGAGCTGTAGAGGGTTCATATAAATAAGATGGAACCTGTTCGATTTGACAAATAATTTTAATTTAAATGTTTGTGACATATGTACGAAATTTCAAAGAAAGCAGGTTTTTGTTCGTGAATTTCCTTTCTGTTTGCCCAATACCCATAGGCTAATACTACACTTTCCCTACTCGATACAAATCCTCCCCTAAGCTGTACAGTGGCTCCATTCACAAAACTTTTCACTTTCCAGCCGGGAAAATGTTTGAAAGCTGTCCGTCCCTCTCCAGGAAAGCCACCGGCTTTATATTTATGTGCACTCCGCCATAAATTAATTCCATGAAACGCGTCATAAACGATGAAACGCCGCCGCACACATGTGGGTGGAGAGAAATTGTCGCACCTGGGAATTTTCCGAACTTACATATTTTCGTGGGAGTGCTTCTTCTACCTGTCCTGTCTTTTGGTGGAAAGAACGATGTTCTTTTTTTTTGGTTGTTTGTGGAAAAGAATTGGTGGGAGGATAATAATAGGTTTAAAATGTTCTTTCCGGTTTCCGGGAATTGTTTTCCAAGAGGCTGGGATATGTGGCTGGCTCGAAGTGGATTTGGAAGATATCGTTCGGGAACGAAAACATGTGCTGGTAGGCTTTCTTTCTTTTTGCTTCTGAAGCCGAAAACAGTTGAATGATTTATCGAAAAGTGACACAGGGTTGACAGATTTAATAAAATGTTTACATTCCACTGCATTGAAGGGAAGTTTCAGCCACACATTTTCATTCATAATTTGCTCAAACCAGGACTCGTTAGGCTAAGCAAAACTGGAGTGGATTGAAGCATTTATCATTCAACAGTTCTGCAGACAATGGCCCCTCGTTGGCGAATTTATGAAATATGCCAGCGTAATATTAATGATTGCAGCACATACAACGTGATCCGCTCCCTACTCTATCGCCCGTTTAAAGTCAACCAATTTTGAAAGTTGCAAAAAAAATTGGATCATCGGAAGCGTCCCAACACCCGGCAATCCAGGCGATAGCGTCAAAAAATTCCTAAACACATAAAAACACTTTACCAGTTTTCGGTGGTGTTGGAAAACAACATTCAACTTATTTTTTGCTTCACTTTTAACGAACAGCTCCGAGAAGCGAAAAGTGAACCTTATTTTTCTCCTCATGCTTTTGCTGCCAACAACAGTTGGAAAACACATTGAATTTTCTGCGAAACATCTGCGGTTCAAAAGTGAAACGTGCTTGTTTCTTACACACATCTTTTTCTCTTTCGTTTGAGGATGAAAAACGATCATCCATCCCGGATGGTTTTTTTTTTCGGATAGACAATATTGAGAGCACGTGTTTCTGCTTTATGTGTGGACGAATACGTTGCATATCGTGTTGATGAGGATTTATCAAATTAAAGTCTATATTTAGAATCGAATTAAACTTAACAAGTGTCAAATTTTTAGTAGAATACTTACATACATATAGTAAAATGTGAAGAATCAATCACCTGTAAAGAAAAAAAAAGGCATAACATGAAAAATTATCATTTTTTTTATTTTAAAATAACAAACTACAAAAGACGTCCTCAGAGCAAAGGGATATAAAGTGCAAAAAAAGACGGTTGATAACTAATCTTATCAACATACTTTTAAGTTCGAAAGAAAAATACAAATTTTCGAAAAATATATGGAAAATGAACAAACAGAAAAACTGAAAAGCATATTCTCTCGAAATTAGCTTTTAAAGGCTTCATTTATCGATTCACTTCAAATGAAGCTCTTCAATAAAAAAAAAATACTAAGCATGCGAACTTTAAACGGAAACTATCGTTCAATTGAGTAACAGATTTAAAATATTGGGATGCCGATTTTCACATAGTCATGCCAAGAACAAACAGCGAAGGTCTAATATTTTAAGCAAGGTATATTTAGAAGAGTAAGGTTTTTTTTTAAGGTTTATCTATGACACTTTACCACCTTGTGACTAGAAGAGTAACATTTTAAGATATAATCAAGAGAATTTTAATTACATTCTGTTATTTCTGTAATTTTTTGTTTTTTTTTCATCAAATTTCTCGAGTACATGCTTTGCTGCGGGATAAATAGGATCTTTCATGTTAATTTCCTTTTATTTTTCATTTTCGGATCTTTTGAAGAGCACATGTAGCTACGTTGAATGATATTTATAACAATTTTTTTTTAATAAGTACCGTAATCCGCGATATTATTGATCACTTTTTTCAATATTTTTCATTTATTTTTTCTGTTAAGGGGAATGTGGCATGTTTCATATTTTTAAAAGCAGTACTGGACTCGAATGAACGTAAAACACTGTTGCAGAAATTTATTATACCATTTTGAATTTGATTTAAAATAGATTTCGTCTCTGTTCAGAATTTGATTATTATTATAATTTATTAGAGACCTTTTAACCACCCGGGTTATTCGGGTCTGTCCAGAATTTGATGCTTTGAGGTAATATTGATCAGTCACTATTTGGACGGTTTTAACTAGTTTTCTTGATCATAAAAACACCTTTATAATATTTACAAATGCTAGCTTATCAATTTTACCTTGCTTTTTAACGTTTTCTTTCAAAAACATTTATAATCGAAAAAAGAACAATGATGCTGCATACATTTATGGGCAAAAATTATAACAATTGCTAAATAGTTTTAGCTTCAAAATACAAATGAAATTTTACCTTTTCATATTTCTCTAGGCCCTCTCAATATTTCCATGTTCATTTTTTCTTCAAAGTTAATCATTTGATAGGGTTCCTATCCGTTTTTCCAATACGGGCTTACTCTATGAAAATGTCCTTATTTTTTAAATATCGCAAATTTATCATTAAATGACTATAAAAATAGCACACTTACTATACATATACAAAGAAAAAAAGTTATTCTATCACATTCAACATCCCGTTTGCTTCTAAAGTTTTTTGGTATCATCAGGAGAGTTGTTTGTTTGCGAGCCCTGGAAAAAATAATATTTTAAAATTTAGAAATTACATTTTTTAAAACAGAAAAAAAAAATCAAATACAAACCACATTTTTCCAATTTGACACTTAATTTATAAGCCTTCAAACGTTGAAAACAGTTTTCCAAAATCCAAACTATCGACTGAGTTTTTGATGATAATGTGGAAAAATTTATTGTTGGTCAAATTTACCCCGGTGATTAATGTTATTCCGTTTTACGGTATTATATATTGATGATACGCTTTCAGGGGTTGCACAGAAAAGCAGATTTTGGATATTTTAAAGCAAGTTTTAGAATAAATTTGTGCATGGAAATACACTTTAAATTTATATAAAAAAAAATTTAAATAGAAGCAGAATATAACAGAAAAAGTGGAAAAGCTTAGAAATTTTAATTCTTTCGCTGCTAAAAATATTAAGATGATTGATTAATTATTATTATTAATCTTATAATCGAAAAATATAATTGGCTATACCAGTCTTTTAGAAAACCAAACAACTTTTTTTATATTACCCGCCGTTTCGGCCAGCTTTTGTGCTTTGAATAACGTTTTCTCCGCAGCGATTTGTATTCTATAAATTATGTAGTGTAACTCACTTATCAGTATCTTATCAATGTCGTTTTCATCCTACGGTTAGGAGTCCAGAATTCGCTGCTCAAATGTTGTGTACAATGTGTTGTTTTTAGACAATTTATAAATTTTAACCATCATTCATTTTTGAAATGATAGAAAGAATTAAGTAATTATTATCCGATGTGTTTACTATGTGATGTCTACCCCTGAATTTATGCAGCATCATTAACCTTTTTGATTAACGTAAACTGGGGGGACTTTGATCACTTTTTTAATTTATTTTCGAATACTTTGGAAGGGGTTGCTTTTTTGAAACACTTAAACATTTTAATACACTTACTGAGATAAGGAGTATAAAGCAAGATCATTGATAGCTGAATATTCAAAGACATTAGGGACTATAACTACAAGTTTGTTACAAAACCAGGTTTCATATTTCGGGGTTACTTTGATCACTATGGTTTTAACGTATCTCAACATCTTCAAAATTATTGATGTGATGCCAATTAGCACGGAAGGTTTAAAATATTAATAACAGTAATTTTTGTTTGGACTCAATTGAATTTTTCAATGTTTTCTTTCAAAATCAAATTGACAATTGACATTTCTCAATTTTTGTTGGCCTCATAAACATATGAAATTTTACCATCATGCCATTCCCTAGGTCCTCCCACTGTTACTATATTCTTTTTTATATTGAAACTTAACCATTTGATAAAGTTTTTAGCCATTTGTTCTATACAGGCTTCCTCATAGAAAATGTCCGTTTTTTTGAAGATCCAAAAATTTTCTTATAATGACCACAAAAAAAATTCTAAAACTATACCTATACAAAGAAAAAAGTTAAACTTTCATATAAAACAAACCATTTGCTTTTTTTTCTTGTAGGGTCCACTGCGACCGAGAAACACGAAGAACCATTTGCTTCTAAATGCTATCATTTTATCAGGAGAGGTGTTTGTTTGTGAGTCTTCGAAAAAACAGATATTTTAAAACATTAAAACTACATTTTAAGTAATATAAAAATAATCCCCTGCTTCAAACCAAATATAGAATATTTGAAACTCAATTTATAGGCTTTCAAACGAAGAAAACAAGTTTCAGAAATTTTAACTTCAGACTTAGTTAATGATGTTTATCTGCAAAAATTAAATGTTGATCAAAGTAACCCGGTGATCAAAGTTACCCCAGTTTACGGTACATATTCGTGTTTTTGAAAGAATTTCTGAAATTCTGAAATTTTTAATTTCATATTGTGTTTATGTGATGCGTGATACTTATTATGAATATAAAAATTGCAAAAAAGCTTCTTATGTTACTTCTGGATATCGACTGATGTTTCATAATAGGTATGGGAGAGTGGGGAATCATGGGCCACATTTTTTCGTTGTTTCATAATTTCTTTATCATAAAAGATAAAATGAAAATAAAAAATGGTATGGTTTTCTACATTTTCAAGGTATCATATGGTATTTTTTTAAATTTTCAATAAGTTATTTTTCCCAAATGCTGACTGTTTGAAAAAAGCAATATTTTTTGGATTTTTAAAAATGGTGGGGAATGTGGGCCACCGAATCCAAATTGACCAAATAACATGCAAAGTTTATGAGTTGAGTTGAGTTGAGTTGACCCAAAACTGTGATTTCCTAATTCATTTCGTCATTTTAAAGCAATTTCGGATGATGAAATAAAAAAGAGAGCTGTGTATGATCGCATAGATTCCAAAACCTGGCTCGCGAACGTTAAGGCAAAATTTTTTATATAAGATGGACCAAATATTTTTCATAACTCTTCATTTGGCATAAGAAAACTTTACAGATAGGAAAAACGTATTTTAAGTTCTGAATGTGTATAAAAACATAAAATTATAGGTGATTCAAGATGTGAGGCCCACGATTCCCCACAAGCTATGATTTGCAAATTGGTTGCGTTTGTGTGACTTATTGATGTTTCATCAAAAATTCCTTTTCCATGTGAAAGATCATGACAAAACTAAGATCATAAGCGTATGAGCATATTTTTGTTATGCACTTTAGGTTCCCCATCGATGAAATTAGCGGGTGTTTTTTTTTAATTACGTAAGTAAGTTTTTCTATCTTTTGGAGGTTGATAAATAAAAGAAGCGTATGATGCGTATTTCAGTCAACAACATATAGGAATATATGCTCATGCAAAGCGACGACGATGACAGTTGGTTTGAGATTTTTATCTCAACACACATCTGAGATATTAAAAGTGGCCCACGTTTCAGTGTGGTGTTATATAAATGTTACATCTAACCCGGTACGTTTCATCGTCCATGATAATGCAACCAGAACTTTTGCAAAATATTGAATCATACAGTTTCCGGGCTCTTGGTTTGACAGAAGCGGCTTGATTTGGGTTCCTTTTAGGTTTTTTCTGCTTCCGGTACGTCTTGATCCCAAGTCGCTCTGTATCACGCATAACGATGGACATCGAGGTCCTGGCTTTTCTTGCCACATCCCGAACGGAAGCCGATGGATTTTGTTTGTAGACCATTTCTCAATGAGGTTCCACTCACAGTACACCAATTGTGCACGATACTGCTTCTTTTCTCCGGAGTAAGACCACGCATTTTTTAATGTAATCACAAACTAAATGTTTTTTATGTTATCACGTACAGAAATGTTTAAACAAAAGGACGCAGCCAGTCGAATTCAAAAAAAAAAATATTCGATTCAAAATGACCGTTAACATTAGGTGTGTTTATAGTTTCTGGAACAGTCTATAGGACAAAATCCCACAACTTCCGTTTCTTTGAGTAGCCGGAAGTGTTGTGTTAAATTATGTCGAATATTGTCTCATGATCAAAGTTTTAACATTTGAGTCGTGCCTCTTTATTAATTTATCAATTCATTTAAAAATAGTAATTTTCCTTGGAAATATATATATCAACCATGTTTATAAAAGTGTAAATATTTAATTGTTGCCTGAAATCAGATTTCAAATGCCAGCGGTTATAAAATAGTGTATAGAACTCACGACTGCTATGCTAATGATTATGCGATCGAAACTCTGACATAATCTAGTATTCTAGCGTGAGAACAATAAAACCACAGAATGAATTATTAGGCCTCAAAAATTGGCCAACTTTTTTAGGGGGGATATTCATCACTATTAGTGAGGCATGGCGTCGAACATTTTGATGCAGCATTTACAGTGATGAATATCATTCTTAAAAAAGTTAGCCCATTTTTGAAGCCTAATATTTTTTTTAATCTTAACTCAAATCGAAATGCAGATTTGGGATGAAATATTTGTCATAATAAAGGTTTTTGAGAAAAACCGTTTTCAAAAGAAATGGGGCCGAAAAGGGCCAAAGTTATTGATAAAAAACTGGAATTTCATGTTCTTCCCGAACAAATTGTCACAAAGTCCCATACAGGCTCATTGAGCGACCCCTTCCCGTGATCCGATCTGGCCCAAATTTTGCATGAGATCTTGTACTATTCATGCCTAGTATAAATTTTAGCCTGCAGCGCATAACATTTCACAAGTTTGGAATTTTCCATACATGTTTGGGCAGTCTAGTGATCAAAGCTCCCTCATTTCATACGCGGTCCTATGGTGGGGGGGGGACCTCCCCAAGCGGAAAAACCCCGTTAAAAATTACACGAAAACGCTCGAACTTTATAGAAATTTTGAATTTTTCCTAGTCTGCATAACCTTGAATTTTCAAAATTCTAGATGATTTCATTTGTTAAGAAAATGCATTTTAATTTAAAAATCACACCAGTCCACAACACAAAAGCTCTAGTTCACATTTTTGATCATTTCTCCTAACAATACTTCATGTTTGTTTTATCTTTCTACTTTGAGTTCCATAATTCATCAAATGCTGAAAATTTAATATTCTTTTATTAAATATTAAGCATTTCGTGCCCAGGTGCACATGTTTAAAAAAACTGTTTCGAAAGATTTTGGCGTCATGAATTCGAATATTTCGTCAGATTTTGTCTATCTCCTCAAGATTTGGTGCAATGGCTCGTAAAATTAAAAAAATGAGCAATTTTTATAATATTCCAGTTGATGATCAATAAAGCTACATTTCAACTAAATATAAATACTGATTATTATCATCCTTTATTTCATGAAGGATCAAAATTTTGCCAATATTTTCTAATTTCAGAGATGCAATGATTCAGAATAAGGTTACCAGGTTAATTTTTTTTCCCGTTTAAAATTTTATTACACATTTATTCCAAAATCATCTTTTTTACAAATAGTGTAGTTTTTCATTCAAAATTTTGATCAAATGCCTCATCGTTCACTGCATGCAATACTTTTCAACTTAATTGACTCCTAAAAACTCACGCTCAAAGATTATCAAACGGCTTTTCCATTAAAAGTTTTAGTTGTTTGGTTTTGATCACCGCACTTTTCTATGGTTTTCTTTGATTGATAATTTTTTCGGTGATTTATTTAGGACGAAATTAAAACTGCTGTTTTTTACGTTTCGGCCTACTGAGCTTCAGCCATCTTCAGAAAAACTGTATTTAAAATAGATAGAAAGTAATAAATTTTATAATATTTTCAAAAAACTATTTCCTATGCACACTATCTCGAAACTCACAACTTGTTTTGCCGCGTGTTTCCCTAACGGCCGTCTCTTGATATTTGAAATCGACGTCAAGAAGATGCTCCTAGTCAGCCGTCGTCTCGGTGCGCTTCAGGTTGGTTCGTCGTCGGTTTGATGCTCAGTTGGATCGTGCTCTTGAATTGGGGCGTCCCTCTCAGCTTTTTTATTAGAGCGTTATAGATGCTAGAGATTTCCATGGCATCTCGTTGGATGTTTACTGCTCGCTCTCCTCTCAATTTTATATGGAGTGTTTCAGCGATTCATTTTCTATCTATTTTAAATACAGTTTTTCTGAAGATGGCTGAAGCTCAGTAGGCCGAAACGTAAAAAACAGCAGTTTTAATTTCGTCCTAAATAAATCACCGAAAAAATTATCAATCAAAGAAAACCATATTAAAAGTTTTATGATTGACGGCACATCACATTAACGTAGTCAGTATAATTATAAGTACCTCCAATTATATTAAATAACCTAAAAAAATAAATTTTTAAACCCGAGGCTAGGGAATACTTACAACGTTACAACAAACTATGTTTTTTAATGGAAAACCTATAAACTTATAGTTTGCTTCTGATTAGATATGCCATAAAGATCTTGAGGCAAAACACACCAATTGTGGTGATTTTCAGTTTTGATCAAACACAATTTTACACCTTTTCTGTCACTAAAGCTTAGGGGAGAATGGGTATACTTGATCCCCTTTTTCATTTCCATTGTATCTTTTTGTAAAAAGTTAGAAACTCGCCGTCTTCTGCATTTTTGAACAGCGTGTAATTTCAAAATTATATGCTCTAAAAGTTAGAACAATGCATGAACCCTTAGATGAAATAGAAACAATATCGTAAGACGAAAAAATGTGATATTTTTAAGTTGAAGTACTTGATCCTTAACTCAAGGAGACTTGATCCTTAAATCCCTGACCTTAAGCGAAAATCTAACAAATTTCAAAAATAAAATGTCTGTGACTATTTTTTGCCATATAAGTTCTCATATCATAGTTTGTAAGTATCAGACAAAAATAATTCTAAAAGTTTATCTACTACCCTAATGTTATTGCATACTTTGAGGCGCTATTTTCTCGTTTTGAGAAGAACACAGTATTTTGAGTCCTAATCAACAGACTGGATCCACTTCCATCATATAAAGCACGCTGCATGCTCATTGACATATAGATTAACACTAAACAAACGCCGCGAATATGCAATGGTTTCATTTGTAAATGATATCGTTTCGCAGCGTAGAGACTCAAAAGAAATTCTATCAAAATTTAACTTTGATGCACTTTCTCGGCAACTCCGCAATCGAAATTTATTTTTCAATAATCTCTTACAATCAACACTGCGAAACCATTGACTTTACAATGTCTCGGCAAAAACTCAAACAATATTTTAATCGAAGAAATCTAAACTTTGAGGAACAATTGTAAAGCAGACACTGCTTAAGCCTTTTCTTAAGGAAATGTACAAGTATCAAACTAGTCTACGTCACGGTTGACAAAATAAAATTTAAAAAAAAAACAAACTTTAGTTATTGCACAAATATTAGATATTTTGTGATAACAAATGATCACGATCCTTTCTGAAGAGAAATACATGTTTTTGGGCTCTCGAGGGATCAAGTGAACCCATAACATACATTTTGGAAAACTTTTTCTAAAATAAATTCACAGTTTATTATTGCTTTGGAAATATTTGATTAATTATTTTTAATATAATTTTTTCAAGTAAGAAACTTTTTAAAGTGATAAAAAAGATCTTAATATCACATTTTGTTGAATTTTTCAAACAAAGTTCAATAACTTGAAAAATATTTCTTTTGAATTTGTGTAGATAACAGCATTGATGTTTTGTTCCAATTGGCACATTTTCCTAAAACATTTGATATTCGTGAGACATTCCGGTTCCGAGATATAACGAAGGAATCAACTGCCGTGATATGACGAAGTGACGCATATCAATTTTTTTTCAATTTGACTTTTTGATTCTATTGTGTGCGTTTTCCTATGAGCTTACAAATGCTTTCAACAAATCTTAAAAATATCAAATAGTTTTTGAGAAAATCGAGAAAAACGAATCGCCAAAAGTGCGATTTATACGCCGATGTGACGCATATCCATGCGTTTTTAAAAGTGATACAGAACAATTTCAATAACCCGTATAATTTTCAAGCGACATTCCTCAGATTTGAAAAAAAAAATCATATTTTTACATGACAATCTGTTTAAAATAAAATTGAAAAGCCCTACCCCATCCCCCAGAAAATGAAATCTCAAACAAAGAAGTTGTTGAGTCTGTTTGGTAAATAAAATTGAAATGCAAATGTCAACATCTACATTAGTTTGAAAACCAGAGAAATTATTTAACATTTGTAGAATAAAACTTATTTTTTCAAATTTAACGCTGCTAGTGAAAAAATCTCCTTTGCTCATAGGAACTACTACAACTTCTGACGTTGTATGCGCTGTTTCCACGCCCCTAATAAAATCTTTATATGTATGTATTTCACCATGATTGAAGCTTTTCATACGTTTTTCGACAGCTGCATGAAATGAATCAGCGGATATACAAGTATGGGCTGTTTTCAAATATTTGAATGTTAATTTTTTAACGGAATCATTTCGGAGTTTATCAGCACCGTCATGTGTATCATCATGTTTTGTCCTGAACAATTGTCCATCCAATAGAAGATTGATTCAGGACAGTTCAAGAGCATTAAGTACTTCGTTAAAGTGCTGAATATATCATATCAGCAGCTTTAATGCCACTAATTGTATTGTTTCAAAATACTGCGTAAACTGATTCGTGAGAAATTAATACCACCCAACGGAACAAACGTTTCGTTCATTGCAACTATTCTTTTGCAAAAAATTGCTTCTTTTAATACCTCCATCCTTGGCGATTGGATCACCTTGAAATAGAATATATTTCGTTGTGTTATTAAAAGATTAAATTTCAATGTGTTTACTATCATACACCTTCTACAAATCCACGGAAAAAGAAATTTTATTAAAAAAAATTTTATATTTCTGATATTCATCTCTAGAACTTATAGCAGCATCTTTGTGGAGCATGAAAGTTATGAGTCAACTAAACGGAGATTGTTTTTAATGTACAAATAAGTACCTACATTGAGAAGTTTCACAGATGTCATCATTCAATTTTTTTCCCTCACTCGAATACAATTTAAGAATTTATCTGGCCATTTTAGCTTAAGAACGAAATTTGTACCAATTGGACGACAAGACTAAGGATAAACGTCACTCCGACGGAGAATCGTCAAATCAGAACAAACGTTTATACGCCGAACTGATGCATATCCATTTGAAGCAATTGTACGAAATTTACGCAAAATGAAGAGTTGTGTTTCAAAAGGCTGTATTTGTCATCTATCTTTGCATAAATTCTAAACATCGAAAAAATGGTCTATGCGTCACTTCGGTGAAACACAGCAGTCAAGTATCCTAATTCTCCCCTATATAAGAAACAAAATAAATATGCTGCATACATTCAGGGGTAAAAGTTATTACAAAACATTTTAAATCTGATATTCTAGAATCAATCATATTCCTTTATAAACGTTGAATAAAAGAATGTTGCATGATGCCCGTTTGACGGAAGTTTTTGAAAAAAAAATCCGATTTCTTATTTCGATATAATTTTACAAATCCTTCTCTCAGTATTTCCCTCCTGAATAAGAAAATACATTAGGTAATGTATTCACCTCTGCTACTTGTACAGCATTCTTAATACGACTTCTGAGGCCACACGTATTTATTTATTTTTTGGTTTCCTGTTCAACTCCGGCAGGGATGAATGACTGAATGATGGATTGCTAACCCCCTTTCTCTTCTTATTTCGGTAAATAAATTCGTCCTGACTTGTCGTGTAGCAGCGAGAGAGGTGTTTGAGTGGGAGTGTCGGTTTGACACCCGGCTTTATTTTTGCATTTCGTGTGATTGGCTTTGATTTCTACGCAGATTTTTATTCACGCGTTTATAGTCTAGCTAGGGGTTCATGATGAAACGACTATGGATGGGGGGATCAGCCACAACGACATCAAAGGCAAATATTTTAATTAACATGTTTACAGGTGGCGGGGAAAATGTGTGTGTGGTAACACCGTTGATTGAAAACATCGGTTATACATTTGTAATCACAACCTTTTATTTATTTTTTTTTTTTGTAAATCTTTATTTGAAACGGCTCATACTTTCACTCACAACCTTTTATTATTAAACGCGCTGCCTTCTAGAATGTTTCCAAATTCTGAAAGAAATAAACTAGAGAAGAAAAGTTTTAAGCTTGCAACCATTTAGAATCTTTAAAATTCAACCTTTGTTAAGAAATCTGGATTGTTACTGTGTTTGTTGTTTCTGTAGATCTAAAACAGTCAAATTATAAAAAAAAATTGTTTTCGCCAGATATTTTTCATTTTTGAAAAATTTCATGTACCTATTATCTGTCAATATTTATTCTCTCTTTGATGTTTACCAACGATATTCAATCAACAGAATTGATGTCTCAAATCTGTTTGCCGATTATTTAATCATATCAGATTTTCATCCTATTGATGTTTTGGATCCGTTGTTGGTATCGATATTCAAAGCCTATTTTTTGGCGATTGTACAACAAAACTGCCCAGAAGGATTTAATCTTAATGGAGATTTGTTGTTCCCCCTTTCGATCTGATTAGCTCATCAAAAGGCCAGCCATCGTGTCGTTTGAGGAAGCTGGGAACTTTAGCAGATGGAACGAGCGCCCCAAAATCCGGAATTCTCGTCGAAACCTTTGATCCTCATTCTGTCGGAATGTTGACAACTTCTTATCACACAATTTTAGCTTTTGGGTCTCTGAATTTGTTCCCTCGCTTTGTTAGACAACTTCCTAAATGTTTTCGACTTTCTATCTCGTTCGATGTGTTCCAAATTTCCAAACAGCAAAGCTGAGAACGAAACGAAAGTTGGGATTTCGTTTGAGGGAGGAAACTTTCTTTCACCATTTTTCCTACAGCTGACGAGGACGACCGACGGGAACGGGATTCTGCCAACCCTTCTTAGTTTTTGTCTAGACACAACAATAGTTACTCAATCACATCTCATTGCTCGGTTGGTAGGTAATTAATTGAAACGTTCGTCGCTCAAGAGTTCTTTGAACGGAAGCCACATGATTTGATGCTGCTGGACTGGGAGAAGTTCGGCTAATTTGAAGGATTTCATTTCATTTCGTTTGTTGATTGGTTTTTTACATAGTTAAAAGGTTCAAGGTTTAGGGGAGAACTAGGATATCTTTTTAGGAAAATTTAGCAACTCGCTGTCATTTTCTGACAGCGTTTAATTTCAAGTTTATATGTTCCAAAAGTTAGAACGATATATGAACTCGTAGATGAACTTTAAGCATTTTTGTGAGACTTATAACTGTAGTGATTTATAATAAAACTAGCTGACCCGGTAAACTTCGTTTTACCTTCTAAAGTATAAATCGTAATAAATGTTTAATTTTCTCTACACGTCCTTAACTGCATCGTGCTCGCGAATAGATTCTTATGGAAATCGTAACAAATAAAGTTGAATTTGTATTGGAACCACCTTTCATAAAAAGTGAGATCCTTGAAACTATTATACAAACCATCTCTGACCCAAAAAACCCTCGGATACCAAATTTCACTTCATTCCGACCGACCATTCATACGTGATGTTGTTACAAAGAAAACGCCTCCATTTTTATTTATAAGATGAAAGATTTTAAGAAGTTGAAACTGATACAGTAAAAGTGAGTAAAATCATACAGTCAATTGAATGATAAGTATGTTTCACTAAACAAAAGTGTTAAAAAAGTTAAACCTGCAGAATGTTCATGCTGTCAGTTTTGAGTGAAAGAGAACGAAACGATAATTACGAAAGAGAGAACGAGATCGTGAAATGCGCGTTATTCTTTTGACGAATTTGTAGGAAGTAAGATGTCTTTAAGTTATCTGAAAGAAATTTTAGGAAGTTTCCGAGAAATTGTGTGATGGGCACGACATAACATAGTGATATTTTTTAAGTTAAAGAAGATTTGATCTTTTACTAAGGAGACTTGATCCTTAATTCAGGGTTTCCTGACTCTAAATAAGAAGAGAATTCCTATAATTTATCTTCTACCCTAATGTTATTGCATACTTTAAGGCGCAATTTTCTAGTTTTAGATATAAACAGTAGATAGAGTTCTTTTTATGAGATATTTTTTCGATAAACATAAGTTATTGGACAGATATAAATAATTTCATAATAACCAATGATCATGATCCATCCAGAAGAAAAATATATTTTTTGGACTCTAGGGATCAATTATACCTATAACATACCGTCAAACGGGGCCACATGCAAAAGCAGGGTTAGATGCAACATTTGTATACCACAACACTCATTAAATTTTTATTTCAATATACTGTTATGAAGTTATCATTGAATGATAACAAATTTATGATGATATAGTTTTTAACATCGTGAATGAGTTTTTTAAAGTTTTTGATTCTTATAAAAAAATTTAAAAAATCGAGCAGTAGATGTACAAATTTTTACATTTTTCGATGCCGTAAAAAACTTTACCTCGTACGACGGATTGGCTTAATGATATCACCTACAAACTTTATATTGCTTTCTTTATCCAATACCAACACTGTTGGTGTATAAATATTTTTCGAACAATCACCAAATTTTTTTAAATAAATATTTCTATAATTCAGTCAGCTGACAGGGGCAAAATGCAACAAAATGCAAATCAGAACTATATCTCATAAATCGCGTTTCCATATGCTGGGATATGATTGTTTTGCATTATGCGTTTGTTAACATTAAAATTTCAACCATCCTAAGATTTATTTACATGATTTAGGATAATAGAATATTTTGAAATATTTTTTTCCCCTAAATGTATGCAGCAGATTAACACTTTTTTCTTAAAAACATTTGTGATAGAAAAAATGTAAAATTTAATTCGAACAAAACCAAAAATTACTGCAATTTGTGTTTTATGCGTTATGACATCACAAATGTATCAAAATTTTCCATCAATTACAGAGTTTGTTGCAACTTACCCCTTTTTCTTAGTAGGGTGAAAATTGCATGTTTTTGTAGATTTAAAAATAACTAATAAAACCAATAATTTTTCTGACTACGTCAGTTTGGTGTCCCATCAACCTTAAAACTTTTGATGTACAAGGGGTATGATTATCTGTAAGCATTAAGATTTTAGAAGCCATTGAAGTTGAAAAGTGTTGCATGTTGCCCCAGTTGACGGTACATTTTGGAAAACTTCTTCTTCAAAGAAATTGAGAGTTTACTGTTGCTTCAAAAATGAAGAATAATGAAGTTCATATTATACTCTAGCGATTGACATGTTGGAATAAATATTATTATTATATTTTTTTTCATGTGAGAAACATTTTCAATGGATAAAAAAGATCTTCAAAACACGCTTTATTAGATTTTTCAAACAAAGTTCAATAACTCATAGTTGTTTTGTTCTATTGATTTCTTTGATATTTGTAAGACATTCCTGTTCCGAGATAAAGCGAAGGAATCAAGTATAAGAATATAATTAAATATTTGCACAATTTTTTTACAGGACTATTAAAATTTTTAAATTGCCGGTATTTTTTCATATAATTTTTGTAGATTGCGACTAACGTTTGTGGTTTATTACCGCTATGGGTCAAATGACGGAAAACACTTTTTCCGCTAAAACTATCTTGTTTTGGAAAGCTTTTAACTTTGAAACGTGTCTCAAAAATGTTTCTCAGACAATATCCAGCTGCAATAATTTATTTGAAAGTTATTTAAAATCAAAAAAAAATTGAACATGAAAATATGCTTCGGAGATTAAATAGTGCTCGAAAATTTTTCCACATAGTGCATAAATAAGCAGAAGTTAAATGCTGCCGTCAACTGAGGCAACATGCAACAATTTTCAACTTCAATGGCTTCTAAAATCTTAATGCTTACAGATAATCATACCTCTTGTACATCAAAAGTTTTAAGGTAGATGGATCACCAAACTGACGTAGTCAGAAAAATTATTGGTTTCACCAGTTATTTTTAAATTTACAAAAACATGCGATTTTCACCCTACTAAGAAAAAGGGGTAAGTTGCAACAAACTCTGTATTTTATGAAAAATCAAATGAAAACTATTGAAAATTCATAGTTTTTGATTCATTTGTGATGTCATAACGCATAAAGCACCAATTGCAGTAAATTTTGGTTTTGTTCGAATTAAATTTTTATTTTTTTTTGACAAAAATTTTTTTGAGAAGAAAGTGTTAATCTTCAGCATACATTTAGGGGTAAAAATTCTACAAAATATTCTATTAGCTCAAATCATGAAAATAAATCTAGGAATGGATGAAATTTTAATGTTAACTAACGTATAAAGCAAAACAATCATATCCCAGCATATGGAAACGCGATTTATGAGATATAGTTCCGATTTGAATTTTGTTGCATTTTACCCCAGACGGGAAACTGAATTATAAAAATATTTATTTAAAAAAATTGAGTGATTGTTCGAAAAATATTTCCACATGATCAATGTTGGTATAGGATGACGAAACCATTAGAAAGTTTGTAGGTGATATTATCAAGCCAATCCGTCACACTGGGTAAAGTTTTTTACGGCATCGAAAAATGTACATTGTAAAAATTGTACATTCATTGTTCGATTTTTCAAATTTTATATGAAAATCGAAAACTTAAAAAAAACTATCTTAGGATTCAAAAAACTATGTCATCATCATTTTGTAATCATTAAAAGATAACTTTATCTCATTACATTAAATTAAAAATTGAATCTGTGTGGTGTTATATAAATGTTGCATTCAACCCCACTGTTGCATGATGTCCCGTTTGACGGTATGTGTTGCAAATGTTTTTTTAAACATTCTTAAGATCATTACAACAACAAAAAACAAAAAAATGGTGTAAAAACCGTACTTGTTAGTTAATCAGTCAGCCGCCAATGCTGTTCCAGCCTGCAGATCGTGGCCTAAAGGATAGCCAACGATCATCGAAGCCAACGATCATGAGATCGAATCTCGGTCGTGAAATGGTAAACTACTTTGGAAAACGTTTAATAAGTACAAATGGTGCCAAAGCCGATTCGATTTCATTCAATGGAGTTGAAATAACAGATGAATCAGAAATTGCGCAGAATTTCAATGACCTCTTCATCGATAGTGTCATGAAAATTTATGGTAGTATTCCGGCAAGTTCCAATAATTGCATTGAGCAGATTATTTATACCGGCGGAAAATTTCGCACATTTCAAGCAATAAGTCGTCAAGAGTTTGATGAAATCGTGAACAATATGAAACATTGCGGGTATTGAAAATGTCTCTTTGAGAGTCCTCAAAGATTATTTGTCTTTACTAACAAATCCGTTACGAGATATTATAAACACAAGTCTTCGATCAGGGATTGTTCCAGATACGTGGACATATTCAACAGTTGTTCCTATTGAAAAAGAGAAGAATGCGCGAGAGGCATCACTTTACCGCCCTATAAACGTGTTGGAAATCCAAGAAAAGATGCTGAGTTAGCAGTTAAAAGGCAGTTTTTGCGATTCATTGAGTCCGAAGATATACTTATCGCCGAGCAGTCTGGATTCAGGAAGCAACACTCAACAGAATCTGCAGTGAATTTATTACTTCGTAATTAGAAGATTAACATTGAAAATGGTAACTACACTGTTGCTGTGTTTCTTGATTTTAAGAGAGCATTTGAAACTATTGATCGATCGCTTTTAATGGATGTGTTGGTAAGAGTTGGTATCGATGGTACTGTTCTCAACTGGTTTAAGAACTATTTGGAGAACAGAATGCAAAGATCAAAGTATGGATCATCTTATTCACGATATAGAGGAAAGAAATTTAGGTGTCCCCCAAGGTAGTGTGTTGGGTCCCTTGTTATTTATCTTGTACATCAATGACATGAAAGAATGTTTACAGTACGGTCGTCTAAAACTATTTGCGGATGTTTCAGTCTCCTACTGGAGCGGTAAGGATTTGGAACTCGTTATAAAATAAGCTATTGCGGATTTAAAAAATATTGCAAATTTTTTGAAATACAGAAAGTTGTGTCTGAATCTTACTAAAACCAACTGGATGGTTATTGGAAATCGCACCGCTGAAGCTGGTTCTAATCTGTTAATCGATGGATGTGCAATCAAAAAAGTACGCCAAGTTAATACTTAGGAGTACAAATAGATGAAAAGCTGAATTTTGTAGCTCATATCGACTACACTGTCAAGAAGATTGCCATGACATATGGAGACCTTTGTCGGATAAGCAGATATATGACTTTCTGGTCAAAAATTATCTACGTAAAATCTGTTATTATGCCACACTTTGATTATTGCGCTACCATATTGCTTCATGCATCAGATACACAAACGAGAAGGCTGCAGAGAATACAAAACAAGATAATGCGAGTAGTGTTACGATGCAATCGTTATACTCCAAGTGCTCTTATGCTTGATGTGCTGCAATGGTTGACAGTTAAGTAGAGAATTGCGTACAATAGTTTGATTTTCATACACAAAATGAAGAAAGGATTGTTAACATCTTATTTATTAAACGGTCTGCAGTATGGTATCGATATACACAGATACAATACAAGAAGCGCTCAAGATTTTAGATTACCAAACACGAAAAAAAGAGATGACCAAACGTTCTGTTTTCTACAACGGACTGAAGATGTATAATAACCTGCCGCTGAACATTAAAGACAGTTCGAACTTAAATGTCTTTTAGAAACTGACAATACAATACGTTAAACAGTCAATCTGAAACAATGACCAATCCTAAAAAGGATCATATGGATGTGATGAAGATCTGAAGAAGTATCAGATAAAAAAATTTACGGTGATGGACATACGCGGGAGTAAGACAAACAAGTCGTACAGGAATTGATCAAATAATGTCCAGAGGATAAATAGTCCCTCCCACTCCTAAAGAAGCGTATGGGGTGGAGGAAGGACCCAAATATGCCTGTTGGACCATCACAACAACAGAAATAACCTGGCACACATAGGTATTTAGTATGATGAAGGTTGGCGGTTTTAGCATTAGTGAAATGCTAGCTGGGTATGCCTTGGAATTGTACGCCTCGCCTACTTAGATATATGTGTGCGCGTAGTGCTACCGGTAAAAGACTGCAACCTCAACCAATAGTGCAGGGGTGTCAAGTAGCATCTAGTAAAGTAAAAATAGTAAGTCGGGGCAATACCACAATAGATCAACATAATGGACGCAATAGTCTCCCCAACAAGAAAAATAGCTGTTCCAGTCACAGTAAAACAAATTTGAAAAGTGAAATGGAAAGCTCGAACGCTCTCTTGAGGTCCACAAAAAGTGCACCAGAGTAGCGTCGGTTGTCGAGATCACATTATACCTCTTCCAGAGGTTCTCAGGTCGCGGTGGGTGTGTCCGCATCCTTTCCTAAACCCATACTGCCAGTTGGTTAATAAATTTTGCGTTGCTAGGAAGTTCGTTATTTCCTCTACGGCTGCTGGCCTCATGACTAACGATGAATAGTGAGATCTTAACGTGCCAAATTTGCAAATGTCCATAGCGTATTTAATCAACTCCGAGACCAAGTTGTGTCCGATGTTGCAGAAAAAATCGTTAATGCAATCCGCTGCTTGCAAGGGGTAATTTACATTTTTTCCGTCTACTCAATCGTCTCTAGTTCGCATTTCTTGTCGAGGCGGACATAAACTGATATTGCACTATGTGAGGTATCACGACAAGAAAAAAGCTTTCATATCCTTGAATTTTAAAGATTTCTGAGTCTCCGTTTTTTACCCAAGTTCCGCTTATTACTACAACATCAACTTGGCTATGTTAACAATCAAGGAAATGTTTAAGGATGTCGAATTTTTCTTACTTATTCATGCCCTTGATATTCTATTGAAGTAATTTAAGATCATCTTTCTTACTTATGTTACTTTTATTGCTAAAACAATCAATCTGGCTATATTTATAATATTGGGTGTGAATATAATTGTTTTATAACAGTTTACTGAAGGATTTAAGGAGTTGTTAGCGGCACTTGGCTGGAGGTTCGATGATCGAAGAGGACAGTGTTGTAGAGGAATCCGAAATCGAGAAGGTCTTAGTTTTTTAGAGCACGGTTGCAGTAACTTATGAAGATCGTTCGAGTCCCTAATTTTCTGGATTTTGGAGACTTGCCGTTTGGCTCTAGCTGGTCCTTCTCGGCCGGGCCAGACACGTTGTACAAACTCTCTTACGGTTGAGCTGAACATATTAGTTCCAAGCTCTCTGGCATATACTCAGACTCAAGTTCACATCTGAGCCGGGCATTCCAGCTCCATTATCTCTCAAACAAAACCAAACGCATGTATAGAAAACAGAACTCAAGAGCACATTACTCTCTTAAACTGACTCATTCGAGGAGCACCAAACTCTTCTTACCGACAAAAATCTCAGTTTTGACTTCATTCAATCTTAGACGCTTCCGATCTACAGTGACCAGGCTGATCTACAACATACTCGACTCAGTTAAAAAAACACTCTGTAGGATCGCGGCCTTTTCTTCATCAAATTAATGCACTCGATTTAGGAAATCACTTAAACTTTATTTAAGTAAAAACAGAATTTATTTCGCAGAGAAATCGTGATCTTGTCTATTTAGAATATCTGACGGGAGTGAATTTATTTTACCTAGCTTATTATAAGAACAACTTTTCCTACCATTAATATTGTAGTGTGTGTATGTGTGTGTCGGTCGTGTGTATACAGTTTAAACTGCTCGAATCAATATTTCTTAAAGGTTTCATCTAGCTGATCGATAAAACATTACTACGAAACTCATCACACTCCTTATCAATTAGGGTCTTCTGAATCGTTAACAATCTGGATGGGCCCTTGATCCAATTGATCAGTAATTCCCTTAAAAATCACAATTAAGTACGTCCTCTCTAACTTCACTAAACCTCGTGCAAGGCGTATGTGATCAGGCATTCCCAGCATGCGGTGGTTGCGAAAACTGTTACAAGATTGACGCAAACGAATTCTAACAACACCTTTCGTCTAAAACTCCAGAGCTTACCAATATCCAAATCTATCAAACAAAGCTCTCACACGAAGTAAACACTATTGCTTGGACCAACGAAGTAACCAACCACCAATAAATCTTTTCGCCGGTCAAATGATTGCAACACTCAGAATTCCAAGAAAAATAAATTTATTTATTAATCAATAACGTGATCAATATCACAACAAAATTCCGACCTGTAGTGTACTGTTATGTACTCCGGAACAATACATGCACCGTGGCTTCTGCCTACAGTTTTGCTCATAATGTTTTCTGTAAAAACAATTGAAACATAATTTCTTGGAGATAACAAAATTCAACCGCTCACTTGCTGCCAGATCTTTGAGCCTGCTACATTGGAATAGGAAATGCTCTTGAAGGCAATCGAATCAAATTACCTGTTTTGCATCCTTTCTTTTGCCTTCCTCCACTCTAATCGTTACTTGAAGGTTCAATGGTCGGTGTGTTTCCTGGAACTCCAAGATTTTTCGATCAATCGCGGCAAAAGCTGCCTCGACAGGTCGGTTTTTTGGATCAGCATTAACTGATTTCGTTGGCACAAATCGACGTTCTCGGTTGAAGAATTTCCGAACAACCGAGCCTAGCACCATTGCAATGTCGTGATTTGAACCTTCTTTTGCTACAACGCATTGCCTGAAATCAGCGTTTGTGCTGATCCGCTTTCCATTGCGCTTAAGTTTGGCGCTCATTATTTGATTCGGGAAACCTTCTTCGGGAAAACTTTCTGTACTGTACTGATGTTACTCATACCAGCTCTGAATCTAGAATTGTGAACAGTGGTCCACATTTAGCGAGACAAAATTAATAATTACGAATACAAGAAGGCCAAAAACGTTAAAAAACAGCCTAATTTTCCTCTGTGAAATCACAGAGAAACATCGATCGAAAAAAATCATAAGTAGATATCATCAAAATAAAAAAAAGATTAAAAATTTGAAACCTTTCTATAAACGGTTTTTCGCATATAACTTTTTTTACAGCAGCTTTTTTATAGCAGTTCTAGAACACATCAATTCTAAACACATTATTGTCACAAAAAACGCATCTTTTTCTCAAGGACTGGCTATCTTATTGCACCTTGAAGCTAGAAGCATTATTGTGTAAAAATTTATCAATATTTTAGCTTCTTTGTCTGGAATAAGGGCAAACGAAAAAATCTGCTTTTTGCTGCATCAAGTAGGTTGTAATATATATATTAAATACTGAAAAAACTGGAGATGCATTTTTTGTTTAACAAGGGATTTTAATTTTCAACATTCAAATCCTCCTCTAACATACCCCATTGTTACGGCTTTAAAAGTTATTAATTTTTTTCTGCTTTTGTGCAAATAATGATTTCAGATAGCGCAAAGCAGGCGTTTAATTTTGTAAGTCATGTTAGGTGAGATTGATTTTAGAGATCAATTCGATAAGGCGAAATGGAAAATCCATGCAGTGATTTTTTTTGAATTGATAATTGCAGGTAAAAAAAATATCTGAATTTGTGGAATTTGCTCAAAGCCATGCACAAAACCAAACAATAAATGTACAAGACTTGGAGAGGCAGCTTTGATTGTTGACGTTAAGGTAGGTATATCGGTAACAAATCATAACTTGGTTTTTGATCCATTAGTTTTTTTTATATATTGATGATATAGGTTCAAAATCATGTGGAGAAGAGCTCACTGAATGAGAATTAGATTCGTAAATGAAAATATAGTGTGGTTGAGCAAGTCACTAGTTATTGCTGATCCACTCTTTTTTTCTATTTCTGCGATAGCTGATTTGGGCTCCCGTAGGGTACCACTGTAAAAAAAATTACAGTATTCAAGAAAAAAATGAGCATTGTTCTACATAAGGATTATTTATCGACTGAAATTAAATCGGATGAACAAGCGGAAAACATTTAAAGATGATTTAATAAAAAAATGTCAAACAAACATG
Organism: Uranotaenia lowii; assembly: GCF_029784155.1. Taxonomy (NCBI): domain Eukaryota; kingdom Metazoa; phylum Arthropoda; class Insecta; order Diptera; family Culicidae; genus Uranotaenia; species Uranotaenia lowii. The sequence goes on from NC_073692.1 coordinate 267,635,845, forward strand.
TATACCAAATATTATTATCGGATTATCTATTGTTTATAAAATAAAAAATTGTGTTTGCCTTGAGCTTGGTCAATCAGCGGTCGAAATCACGGAAAAATGAATAATAAAAAAAACTGTTTGCGATGGGGTCAATCAGCGGACAAATTCACGAAAAAAAAAGAAAACGCTGTAGTTGTTTAAATAAGTTTAGAGTTCGACGACACGATCATTCATTGTATGTTGGATTTCGTGCTATGTTTTGCAGTCGGAGTTATCCGTATAAAGTTTAACTGAAAAGCGGTTAGCGTGTAGAAAACCGACAGATTTTATACTGATTTGACAGATCGCACAAGTTTCGCAGTTATGTGTGCGCAGTCCAATTTTTTGCGATGCGAATGGTATTATTTCCTATAATAGATCATTATCCGTACACAACTCCTTTTTTTTAACTTCCCATATACGATTTGTTACATTTTAACGACAACATAATTGAATTCGACCAGCATATAAAGTATCAAAGACGCATTTATCGCATCAAAAATCTTCGTCATGCCAAATTCGTTAATTCTCAGGCTATGGAAAAATGTGTTTTCAATAGTGTTCAATATTTTTTGTTTTGTCTGGGATTTTAACGCTCGTAATTAATTCAATCTCAATGACTACTAAGAATAATAATATTTCATTCCGATGACTTCATGTTTTCCTCTCTTGCAAAATAATGATTTGAAGATTGATTCAAGAATTTACTTCTTAACTTTTCAATGAAATTAGTGAGTAAGAGTGAATTTTTTAACTGTGTTTACTGCTCCGGCTAGCCTACCGCACGGAAGGCTATCGTCGCTCGATTAGAAATTTTCCCAGTAACCGCAATATTAAAAGTCAGCTTGGAGGCTCGAGTAACGTAGGACGTCAAAAACAACATTCACAAATGCTTGTGCTCGAACTAAAACCAGGAAATGAATACCCTGCCGAAGTGCTTGGTTTTGCAGCGAGGATGAGCCTTTCCACATAGAGGAATGTTGAGCGGTAAGTCAAATCACTTACAAAATCGCCAGATGCATCCTCGTAAGCATCTGTACAACCCACGGTAGATCCGTTTACGCCAGAGGAAGATTTGGCATTTCTTTGTCGGAGTGACTTGATTTAAGGTCAGTACATTGTAAACCGTTCAATAAAAGAAAAAAGAGATTAACCTCTACTCCGCATATCATTAAATTTTGGAAGCTTAAAAACTGTGCTACCCAGAAGGTACATATGTATTAATTTTGGAAATATTTTAACAACTTAGATAAAATTGATTTTTATTGACTTTTTTTCTAACAGGAATTGAAATAAGCCATTCATCGGGCTCAACTTCGCTTAGGTTCGATCATATCAATAAAAGACTCATGATATTTTTGGAGGGATCAACAGATGTCGAAAACATACATGAGTTGACAGTAACTTTTAAATGGGGATGCGATGGCATTTCAAACCATGCAAGGTATAAGCAAGTGGCTTTGGACAAAAATGTGGATGGAGTCCAATACAACGACTCCCACATATTCGCTTTCTCGATGGTCTCCTTACGCGTGGAAAGCGAAAATGTAACAATAAATATCCCTCTCCAACTACATTATGTAGACCAATCAAACTTCTTTTTAAAAAATATCCCGTGCGTTAGCCCGATCATGAGAGCATATCTAAATAATAACTCAAAAGTATCTCAACAAGATATTCATATCTGATACAGTTACATAATTTAATGGGATTGAGCTCATTTTCAACGATAAAGATTTATTTTTAGATTGTTCTAAAACATTATGATCATATCTTATCTTGATATGCATACAACTTTTATTTGAAACACGGACGTTGAAATCAACTGCCTAAACCGAACTTTCATCTTAGCGTGCGGTCGAAATGCGTCATCCCGAAGAATGAAATTCACAGATTGAAAATCATAGCTTGCTATGTTTTACCCAGCGGCAAACCAGTTGCATGCAACTAAGTTGCGCAATAGCTGCTGTCATCGTGCTCATTTATTGCTCTAGTTGCAATCTCATAGCGCGCGAAAAACGGACGGAGTCGTTCTGATATTAAAAACAGTGTTGGAAGAAGTTCATCAATACTGTTACCAATGCTGTCAAAACAACGAACAGCTGTGTGTGGTTGAAAGCCAAACAGACGAATTAAAGCCTAGTCCACACTAGGAGACGATTCGTCTCGAGACAGTCTCAGCGTCTCCCATTTTCTTCGGGAGGCACTGAGACCGTCTCAGGTTTCCAACAACAACAACAGACAACAAAGTTCGCCTCATAACAAAAATCGCAGTTCATGTTGCCTAGTGTGGACTAGGCTTAATGGACGGATAATTATTGATGCTGCGATTTTTATTTTCTCAACCAAGTCTAATCCTGGATAAAAAACCGAGGGTAGATAATCCAGAAGGGAAAACAAAATGACAGCTGCATGTAAACATTGCGCTCGTTCTCACGCACACCTGGAATACATCGAAAGTCGTTTCTTTATTCGAACGAAATCAGAAGCAAACTCAGAATCGAAAAAAGCACGCTTTTAATATTTTCCAAACAACTCATGAAAATGCGTCATAGATTGGGGAATCAAATATGGAGCGTGCTCTATGGAATAATACGATTTTTTAATATTGACATTGACTCGCAGCTGTCATATCTGAATGAGATATTATTTTTCTGTAAGAATTTAAAAAAAAGCTGATAAAATTAAGCTGTGCTTGAATACATTTTTTTGAAATAAATCAAGATATTTTATCATCCTACGAGTACTGAATTCTAACTTACTTTAATAGAAAAAATTGGATATGAAATTCTCTAATCTTTATTTGATATGAATTTTCGCTACTGATCTGAAACGCAGAGAGAAGTTCAGAAAATGGAAGATAAGATAAAATCATAACGTCCAAGCTTGGGATGAATAAACCCAAGAGGCTTAAAAACCCAAATGAAACAACAAAACAAACAGATTACGTCCATCATATTTATTTTTTCAAAATTCCTTAATCAATATCAAAAGCGAACTTCCTTTTACCATGGCTGATACAAATAACGATTTGATCGACACATGTTCTCAAATATGTATGTTACATTTATAAATCATCTGGGAAAAGGCTTAACGAACCGCAACAATCGACGAAGAAAATCCTAAAAAATATTGTTATGGTGTTCTCCGTTACAAGCGTACATACGATCCATGGAGTTGCTTTTGAAAAATTTCTACAGATAAAGAATTGAAAAGTAGACTGAGTCGATTTTTGGTCATTTTTAATTTTTCAAACCCTGGGGTGTAGAAAGCTTGGTTTTGGTTCAAAACTCATCCATAATTTTTAAGTAATGTTAACATGAGTAAATTTAAACTTTTAGGTTTGTTTATGAAAATTGAATAAGCCTAGCGAGGTATTGCATGACTACTTTCCATCTTTAAAGTGAGAAAATCTTCAAAAGAGACAAAAAAATTTTTTTTTTGGTCCGTTCGGCACATGTGCACACTCACATGGCGGTCGAACCATCCATAATTAACTGTATCGAAAAATGTAGTGCCTTCTCTATTGGGTACTACTTCTTCAATACAGTTAATTGATGCGGGACAAAGAATTTAGCATGTGGTCAAGCTTCTATTTCAAATGCTCTTCGCTCATTTCACCACCTTAGAATCTTCTTCTGATCTTCTATCCGTCTTTCATTTCAACTCTTTAACCCTCACCGATAAAGCCGCAAATTCATTTCATATCAGCTATTCTTTTATATTTGTTTACCTAATCTTTTGTTTGTTTGTTTTTTCGATGTAATTTTCCTTCGGATTTGATTGTTTTAACATTCAAGGATGTTTAAGAAACACAAAACATTTCCCGTCCAGCTTCCCTGACTGGGAGGTTGATTGCTGCCCAATTCTTCACATAATGCATCGGGAAATTGTGAGACAAGCTTCCGTTCGTTCGTCTCTCACGCGTCTGCAGAAGGTAATGAATAGCAATTCCGTGTTTAAAGACCACTTTTCGTCTTTCAACTCAACCATTCCATGAATTTTCCACACCCACGAGAGACAAGTCTTGGCTAGTACCTCTCACCTAAATCGGATTCTCATCCGGAAGTTCGCCAACGGCTTCGTTTATCTGTAAGCCGTCGTCGTCCACACACCGTTCTACTATTATCATCATTATTATTGTTATTGTTATTCTAGGCGGGGAAGACATCCTTTTTCCGATCCTACCTTACCACCTTAGCTCTAAGCATGATTTATGGCGTTGAATTCCGGTGTCGGTCGAAAGTTTTCGCCTCCAGCAAAAGACATCTCCATACAGCATACTCACGAACACAGTCTGGGGCTTGGAACTCAAACGAAACGGAGGGAATTAACTTTTCAACTGGTCTTCTACCTTTCCGGAGATGGGAAAAGCGCTACCAGATCGAGCGAGATACAGCCAAAGGGCCGACGGAACCGACTCGAGAAGGGGTTTGTTTAGTTTAAACGATTCGATTTTACGTGGATTTTCCGGCGCTTAAGTGCGTCCTCTCCGGAACAACTTCGAGGAAATTGTTGTTATTTCGAAACGGGATTGACTCCTGGAAGGTGGAAAACAAGCATCAGGTGATTGAATAAACTAGCCTAAGGTTTTCGTGTACCAGGAATTTTTGAATTAAAATGGACTCTTCAGTCACGAAAAATGTGCTTCTCGATTAATGAATACACAGGTAATTCAAAATTTTAAAGATCCAAACTTTACTTTTTATGATTTCAGATAGTGGAGCTTTATGTAGTATTTTTTTACCCCTACATGTATGAAGCACCCTTATGTTTTTTCTTTAAAAACATTTTCGACAGACAAAATGTAAAATTTAATTCGAACAAAATTACTGCAATTGATGCTTTATCACAAATGTATCAAAGCTATACAATTTCAAACGTTTTCATTAGATTTTTTTTATAAAAACAAAGTTGGTTGCAACTTGCCCCTTTTTCTTAGTTGGGTGAAAACCGCATGTTTTCTGAAAGTTTAAAATAATAATTTAAACTAGATTTCAAATTTGTTTCGCTTGAACAAAATTTTAAAATTTTATCCTTGTGCATTAAATGTGATAAAATTATTTGATAAAACCTTAATGTTCCTGTTTTGTTTTGCTGTTTGAAGTTATCCCATGCCATATTGCAACACGTGTAGTATTAAGCCGTAATTCCATATTACACGCACTCAACAGCCCGTGCTCCAATGTTCGTCACATAATCACCGCTAGCCGCCATAAAAGCTGATCCCTATATTAAACCATACCGCCATGGCATGGCTGATCCCACCTGAGACATAAGGTGCAACCGTAAAAATCCTTTCGGTATAATCAGGTGAAAAAGGGAACCATCTACGACGGGCTTTGCGGAGTATCCGGTGGAATATCATTATTGTCTCATGAGAGCAAACGGTCATACGGCAAAAGGTCTTTTTTACACGTTTTAGCCAATACTTTCAGTTTGTGGTAATTTCAGTGCATTTGTATTAACAAACACTTCGATATTTTTATAAAACTGATACACCTGGTTAACGAAAGGTTTTTTTTTAAATCACAACGAAAAGGGGCCATTTCATTCAAAAAATATAAACCAAAGCTGTGCCCCGAAATGAGTTTGTCACATAGAGTTTAAAAATATCTCAACTCGAGCCTGAATTGCCACCTCAACCGACGACGTCATATGCGGTTAGCACTCTAGAAGCTTGTTGACCGCCTGTTTGCACCTGTTTGAAAAGGATGGCTCTTCGGCTTTCCTTTTTCGCAGACCCCAATCTTCACAACGACCTGGAATGAAAATGATTTCCAGCCGGATTTCGAGACATGCCAGAAGACGACGCACAATGTGCAATCCCCGGTTCCTTCTGGCATCACACACTCATTCAAGTGGTCCTCTTTAGCCTCCACATTTGAAAAGAGGCGGCCGCCCTTCAGATCTCGGGCTCAAAGGCATACACAAGAACGTTTACAGTAGTAGGTACCTCTGCTAAGAGCAGAGAAAAAAAATCGACGCAAAGCCCATTGATGTTAGTGGATTGCCATTTTTTTTGTTTGCTCTCGAGGGGATTTACTTCGGCTATCCACTGGACCGTACAATGTCATGAAGGTGTAACATTTGCTTTTTAGTGCCTGGGTTGTTTTATAAGTGGCTTTGTGGATTAGTGCGACCCAGCCGAGTACGAGGGACTATACGTTAATTTGGAATATACGAATTTTTTAGACACCATGTACTTTTTTTCAATCGCCAAGAGGATGTAGTCCTCATTTTGTGATTTTTGCTTAATGTTTTTGCTGGCAAAAGAAATTTTTTCCCTAGTTGATACATACATATGTAATATAATAATCTATTTGAACCGCAAAGCTGAGGCGGTCCACAGACGCCAAGGCTCTCAATTCTAAGGTGACCGCCGACCCACGGCCATAAGCAGCTGCCCTTATACATTGGTCTATTTTGGTCAAAATTGATTCTATTGAACAATAATGCATTTTATTTATTTTTTAAAGTTTCTCTGATTTAAGAATTTGAAGATTTTGCTAAATTTATTCATCGTCTACATCATCAAATAACAACAAACTTATAACGTTCTGCTTCAAACTTCGAGTCTCTTTAACATCTATACTAACTCTCAAGCTCGATAAATACGGATCAGAAGTGAGCAGCATTCCATTAAGCAAGTCCTGCATCGTTTCTTTTCTAGATTTTTTTTATTTTTTGTAAAAAAAACTCAAGGAATCGACCGGACTTTTTCCACTTTTCTTCGATTTTCCAACACTTAAGAGTCAAGATGTATGACACTTTAAAATAAATTTTTTCCAATCGAGATTTTATCATCCATTCGCTCTTTTCTCTGCCACACTTCTGAAAACCGAGTTTTCCATAGTTTACTGCGCCGTTCTTAAAGCATGTGAAAAAGTTGTCCACGTGTTAGGTTCAAGATGAAAAAAAAAACGAAAGAATAGCAAAAAGATAGATCACTGCGATCACTAACAAACAACGACTGACACAGATTTACGTTTGTATCACCCTTTTTGACTGCTGTACAATAAATTCAAGAACGAAAATTTGAAAAGGTTTAAGTAACTTCAACTTTAGCCCTTTTTAAAAGTTTTATTATGATTTTTTACATGTAAAATTTCAATGAGTATGCTCCGTAGTTCGATTTATTTTAATAACGACCTCAAAAAAATTCTTTGTCCTGCAAAAGAGTTTTTTTTAAGTTTTATTTTGCGGCCTACTATATTTAACAACGCATATCGGTTTGTAGCTTTGTAAGGTTGGTATGCAACTTTCAAGCCAGACGTTGCAGTGAAGAACAAAATAAGTTCAATTAATCACAAATCTTGCTTCATTAAAAGTGATAGAACATTCTTATAAGCAAGTATAAGCAACCACTCTTTTTATTTTGAAAGATGAAACTTTGATCGTTATTTTAATTTATAATTCGGATAGGAATCATTTACCGGATTTAAAATTGAAATTGCAAATTTCGAAAGAAATTTAAAAAGAAACAATGTAATTTTTGTTGCACCCATAAATCTTTTAAAGAAAATTTCTAAATCCTCTACTGCAGTCTAGAACTTTTAAAAAAATATTTTTAGCATGACTCAGTTCTGTAAATATTTGAAAAATATATTTATAATTAAAAAAAGTGATTTAATACATAATTTACACAGACCCTTTTTATTGCAAAATATAATATTTTTGCATTAAAAAAAATTATCAACGTTTTTATGGTTCATTCAGTAGATGGTTAGCTTTGTTATGCAGAAAAATGTGAATTTGATTTCAGTGAAAAAAGAAACAGTAAATTGTTCAACATATATTTTTATTTTGAGTAAGTTTCTTGGGGTTAAATTATGAACAAATAACTGTTCCGGTTCAATTTTAAACAACCCCTGTATTAGGGAGAAAAAATTTGTAAGTTTTTGCAACCACATGCTAAGTCAAGGCTAACTCTAAGGATTTATGCAAAAACCAATTTGAAACGTGTACGAATAAGGTTTTGGAAATCAAAGAGACTTAACAGTGTGCATATTTGTGCACTATAAGCTTAGTTATGAAATGTAGATTACAATAAAAAAAAGCCAATGTTTTAAACATTGATGTTGCCGTCTTGAATTCGAATCATTTGATTCTATCAAATCTAGTGATATTGGGTTTTACTAAGTTTTGAGCTAAATCAATCATTTATAACTAATTAACAGACAACCCTCTTTAAAAAACAAAAACTGATTTGAAATTTATTTATTATCCTCCATTTGATAGAGGATTAATATATTACCTAGCATTTCTAGTTTCAAATATACAATACTTGAAAAAAAGTCCTGAAGTGTTAAAAAATACAACAAAAAAATATAACTATTTTTGACATCAATGAAGAACATTTATGAGGATTTGATATCAAAGATTCAAATTTCATTAACAACTTTGTTGTAGACTGCGAGTTTTTTTGACTTATGCTTTGGAAAAAATATTTGATTTATTTTGATTTAAAAAAAAATCCAAAATATCTTTTAATTCTCATATTTTACCATACTGTGAGTGTGATGAATAAACTCATTTTTCTCAGAAGATTAAACTACTCGCGGTCTTCGAAAAAGTTTATCATTGATTCGAAACCTTCGATTTAAGTATCTTACAAAAGTTCTAAAGTGTTGATAAAAAGATTAAAAAATCACCCTTGAATTTCAAAAACTAGAGCTAGCAGAAAAAACCAAACTGCATATTTGGATATGTCGCTCTCAAATCAGTCAAATCAGCTCTTAAACCTTCTTCAAACGGAAAAACGTAAATTTTGTTGCCTTGTACCAACGAAAAAGAAAAGTAAAAATAATCAATTTTATCGCAATCTTCTGTTATTTTGTTTAAATACTTCACTCGAAACACAAATATGTATATTTTATGTGAAGTACCATGCAATGTTGAATCATTTTAACATTTTTAAAGATTTTGCTTCATGTCTTCTACCGACATAAACGCACTCTCATAAAAAAGCTCGTGAAAATTCTGAACAGTGTTACTAAAATTTCATATGAGTATTTTATTTCAACTTTTGTCACGATTTTCGCAAATTTTCAAAGGAATCTCAACATATCCAAGCTTTAAAAAGTGTAATTCGAAATTTTCCGGATAAATTATGACCAGTTATCGACAAATGTTAATTTTGAAAGAACAACTTAAAAAAATGATTTGGACGTGACGGTATTTCTTTTAAACTCTCGAATTAAACATTATCACTCGAGAATTAGAATTTTAGCATCTTTTTAAAATTTCCAAATTTGAAACAAAAATTTAACTTTGATTCGTTTGTTTTTACATGATTCATAGTTTTTTTTAAATGAATCATGATGTGCGATACTTGAAAATAAATTAAAAGACTTTTTTGATTTCTCATCCCTTTCTTCGAGGCAGTTTTAAACTCTGGGTTTCGGTAAAATTTGTGATTTATTTTTTTCAATTTAGAGGGGTAATTGAAGAGAGATCAAAGAAGTTAATAAATTTAAAAACTTAAAATATTCCTTTTACACATTTTTTTGACTGTTCAATTATGTCTTGGAAATTCAAATAATTATTCTGAATTTTGAATTTTGGATTGAATCCCTGATTTTGGAACCAAAACTGAATTTCGGTTTCCTTTTGTCGATTTTCCCGGTTTTGGGTCTAAATTCCCGGTTTTTCCCGGTTCGATTTTCAATTCCCGTTTTTTCCGGTTTCCCCGGTTTCGTGGCCACCCTACAAATTGTACTCTGATTTATTTGATGCCACAATAGAAACACATTTAGTTCGCTGAAGTTTGTTTTTCTTCATTTTCAACCAGCAAAATTCCCTAACTTCTTTTACTATATTTATGATGAAAAAAATCCAATTTCCATATATTAGACATGCCTTATTGAAGCAGTTTCTAAAAATATCGGTTTTAAATTTCAAGTAAAAAAAAATTTAAAAAAAAATGAGGTTTTGTCAAAGCTTTTGGGGTTTCTGCCCCACAGTGCGTCCATCACAGGATAGATCGAAAAACAGAATGTTTGAACATGAAGAGAGAGGAGGCGGTTTCAAAAACTAACTTTAGAATTTAAAAGGTCAAAAAATCATTTTCCGCAGTTTTTGTTCTACAATTTATTTGGAATTTTTTCAGTTTAAAGAAAAATCTCTACATATAATCAAATATGATACTTATTTGTTTCAATTGAAGGTAAATTCTGCTCTGTTTAAAATTGCACAACAAAAAATTTGTCATCATGCAAAACTAAAGCTGATTTCTCTTAAGATCGTGTAGAATTAAACAATATCGAAGACCCATCCCAAGTAACAATTTGATTTTTTATTATGGTCGGAATAATTTCGTTAGGACTAAAGCATTAATCTTCATGAAAAGTTATAGCGCATTCTATACATCACCAGAACTTTATTTAAGCTAAAATAAAGAAACGTTATCATGACCATTTTTTTAAACTTCGATAAAATCCCCGTGAGTTCTAAGAGTTTTTTTTTTATTTTTTCTAGCAAGCATTATGATGAATGATGATTGCATTATTCAGATATGCTCGGGTAAAATCATTTTTTTTTTCAAGGAAGTTTAACTGTGAAGATCATTCTTCCCTAATGGTAAAATCAATGACAAAAGTGTAAGGTTTTAATCATATTCTGAGTATCTTCTCTACTGTTAGTCAAGATTTTAGGAAAAATGTGTATGAAATGGATTTATGTGGGCTTTTCCAGGTTTTCAATGTAATTTTCGAGACAAGTCCGCTACGGCTCCCATGCCCGGATATTTAAAAAAAACTGCTCAGGAATTTAGCATGTTTTTTCACAGGATTTGAACAATTAAACAAAAATATAAAATCCAATATCTTTAACAAGAATTAAACACTGCTGATGTGCCGGCCACTTGCGAAAAAAATTCAGAAATGCTTCTAATGAAGAGATAAATCACCGTAGGGGAGGAGCGGGCTATATGCGCCTATTAAGCAGAACACTGATTTAATCAAATATCACATCGAATATGTGTACAAAAACTATATACACGTGTGCAGGCATCTGTTTTCTATACATTGGAGTAATTTTTATGTTAAAATTTTCTTCTGTGTCCAAGAAATTGATTTTCTTATACGTGTTGTCTAAAATGCCGAACCTCAAACCGTGCGGACTAAATGCGCCTATTTATGTTTTGAACAAAATTTCTGTTTATTGGGCAATATTTCAGTATAATTTCATCGAAACTGCTAGAAAGTAATCATTTCCGTACGACAAAGCTGAAGTTTTATAAAAATCTAATTTTATGGAATAAAACAAAAGTTAGGGTTGCCATACTATGGAGGCAGTTCATCCATGAGAAAAACTTTATCATATCTGTTTTTAGATCTTCAATTCTCTCTTAAGATGTTATTCAGAGCTTAGATTTGGAGGTTCAATGATAAAAATCATTTATTTATTCTATTTAACCTGTTATTTTAGGATGGAGGCATTTTACAAACATGACGGGGGCATACAAAAACATTCTATTATTCCACTATATAATCATTATTAAACCTCCACAAAAGCTGAAATATGTTTAATTTCTAAAGTTCACTTTTCTTCGATAAGGCCGATAAATTTAGTAAGAAATGCTTAATTTGTGCATCGAACACTGCATCAATTGACGTCGAAAACTTGGACTGGTTTTCGGAAAATAGATAACATAAAAGATTTATTAACACAATAAGGATCGCGAAGGAATCTGCCGAGAAAAACACAAATTCGACACTCTACACATCAGAAACCACAGGACCAAATGGTATGAACAAAATAGGTATTCTTGAGTTACTAAACGTTTTATGTCTAGTTACATGTTTATTACATTTGAGTTAAGCCTGTTTCTGCGTGATAACTTAATTTAAATGTAATTTGTTGTCAGAAATTTGTTTTATTTGAATATTCAATCGATAAGTAAGTAAAAATATATTTCAAATTGAATCTTCAGGCTTTTTAAAATACTTTCACCTTTTTCTGATGATGCCGTTTAAAGCTATTCAAACGATTGAACGTGGCTGAACTAGGAACTGGAGGGTATGCTCTCATGGTCACCAAGAAACTTCGTCGGAAAATTGTCGTGTTAGGAAAACTCGGTTACTGCTCCGGATTGGGAACAATTCAACTGCGTCACAAAAAGGATTTTAAGTACCAAGCTGGAGGCGAAAAGAGAGTTTCAAAGAATGGAGTTCTAATCGGGCACGGATGACATAGGCGTCTTCCGCCAGGGATGCCAGGTTTTCAGATACCAAATCTCGACTAAATATATCTAAAAGATTGTGAGCTATAGTAAATAAGCTTCCAGATTGATCTGTCTTGTGGGTGAAAAGTGATGTCAGTACAGAATAGGGCAGAAATTGAGTGAGTTCAGAGAGAATTTTATAAAGAAATTTATAAATTCGTAAGCAGTAGAGAGAGGTTATAGTCACTTTTTTATTTTTTTCCCGAGATCCCAGAAATTTCCGGGAAAAGGATGTCAGATTTTCCTATAACCGGGAACGTAAAAATGCCCAGGAAATGGACAGTCTAGTTCTAGACCCCTGTGTTAGGCCTGAGATCAGGTTTAGCCAGTGTAGTATCTGATTGCATCATATTTAAACTAAATTTCAACTTCCATATATTAACCTTGTACAATCAGACGTATGGATTGTCAATAAATAACCGACGAATAACAGAGCGGGTCTCTTTCCATTCGAACGGCTGATCACTACAACATCCTACCTGAAAGCCCCTTTTACATATCCCAATAGTTTGAGTCAATTTGGTAGTTTGTTTGGTTGTGAATACAACAGTTTGGCGATGAGGAAAATTTAGTTTCGCGTAAGTTTAAGAAGTTGTACTGACTTCGAAATAATTTTTCGGCTACCTTCGGTTCGTGATTAAGTGTAGTGCAAGTTGATCCCGGCGGCAGAAATATTTTTTCGCAACTAAGCCGGTGGATGAGTGTCAGGGGGCGCTGGAAATTAATTGATTAGCATTCGTCGATTTCGACAACCTTTCGAGAAAACCGTTAGTAATAAAAGTGGAAAAAGTGGAAAGAAAAGGACATTTCATCGATAATTCAAACGCCATTGCTGCGAATTGTTGAAAACTGTTCCACTTAGGGCTCACTGGCCATTTTGTGAAACTGTATTGTTACCTTTTGGTGGTTTTGCGATTTTTTTTTCGCCATTGCTAAGTGTAGTCAACATAGGGTAACTGTACCTATTGTTGTCAGGTATTAAAGAACTTTTGTTCGGATTATTATTTCAAATTTTTTTTTGAAAAGTGAATTATTTATTCTGTGGAGAATTTTATCGCGGTTTATAATAGTATTTCATTAATTCTCTTTTTATCAAATAGTGAATATTTTATTTTTTCATTATGAAATTTAATATAGCTACACTTTTGGACTCCGAATTGGAGAAGCAACCAGCAAATTATCCGCCCGGGATTGGTAAGAACGTTGTAGTCGGCAAAGTTCGAGCGAATTTGGTAAGCTTTTTAGTTTGTTCTGGGTGATTTATCTTGCTGAAAAATATTTTTTTTGGAAAAGTGATTAGCTTTTGTTTTTTGATTTTTTTGGAGTTTTTACTTCATTTGATTATCGATAAGTGTCGATTAAGATAAAATGGCAAACATTAATGCAAACCTGATGGCGTTGATTTAACCCTATAGAAGAGGAACTTCATTTACTAATTGGATTGAAAGGCTTAAATTTTGCTTCCAAGTTAACAATATTCTGTGTGAACAGCGTAAACCTTTATTGTTCACATTGTCCGGTTGTTTTCGACGAATTGATTTTGATTTATCCTAATGGTCAATTAGAAAACGCTGAGTGTGATGACATGATTGATAGGTTGAAGCAGAGGTTTGACTAAAAGGAAAGGAAAGTTCACGCATTTTATGATTCAGATTCACCACTAGGGTTCAAGAACCGAATGAACATTGGAGGATTTCATTTTGTCATTGAAAATGCAAGCCGAATTTTGCAATTTCGGTGAAGCTAAGTCCAGCATGATTTTGGATCGCATTATAGCTGGGGTAAGGGATCTGCGTCAGCGTTTGTTAATAGAGCAGAATCTCACTCAGGAAATGGCGGAAAACTTGGTTGCTACTTGGGAAATGGCTCAAACCAATGCGTTTGCAATGGGTGGACAGAGTCCAACCAGTGGTATTGGTCGTTATGGGCAGGTAGCTAACCTAAGAGGTCCAGTTAAAACCAGGTTGGGCACTAGAGTGCCTATAAGGAAACGTCCGTATGAAGCTCGGAATTATCATCATCATCATCATTATCATGCAGGGGCGACCCCTGGACCCCTGGACGACTGGAAATTCATCGTACCTGGAAGACCGGAAAAGGAAGCCAGATTATAAAAACACGGTTTGCGATTTTTGCCTAGTCAGTTTTTAAGAAAAAAGTGTTAATCTGCATACATTTAGGGTTAAAAAATACTACAAAAAAATTCTTTAATCTTGAATCATGTTAATGAATCTTGGATGAAATTTTAATGTTAACAAACGCATAATGCAAAACAATTATATTCCAGCATATGGAAACGCGATTTATGAGATTTAGTTCTGGTTTGCATTTTGTTGCATTTTGCCCCAGTCAGTTAACTGAATTATAATAATATTTGTTTAAATAAAGTTGGTGATTGTCCGAAAAATATTTATACACGAACAGTGTTGGTATTGTATAATGCAAGCAATATAAAATTTGTAGGTGATTTCATTAAGCCAATCCGTCATATGAGGTAAAGTTTTTTACGGCATCGAAAAAAGTAAAAATTTGTACATCTATTGCTCGTTTTTTTATTTTTTTATGAGAATCAAAAACTTTAAAAAACTCTTTCACGATGTTAAAAACTATGTCATCATCAATTTGTTATCATTCAATGATAACTTTATTACAGTATATTGAAATAAAAATTGAATGAGTGTTGTGGTATACAAATGTTGCACCTAACCCTGCTTTTGCATGATGCCCCGTTTTACGGTATATCTATAGCGCCTACATTTCTGCAATCATTATTGATTGCATTCTTGTTTTTTGCGTTTTTCTGGCGGTACTGTTAGTACAAAGTCAAAATGAGTATCAACCGTGACCTCCATTTTCAAAGAGCAACTAATTTTTAAATAATCTAAATTTAAAAACTCATCATTTTATCCGTTCCTTTTCGTTCAGCCAAATTTGAAATCGGACATACTTTATCTTTTTTTTGTTATAAACCCCAAATCCACTCTTCAGTAAATCAAACGATAAATTTCACTTGCTATCAGCCATCGATTTTTGGTACCACCAATCATATTTGTAAAGATACTTTAAGCCTACCAATGACACTTACTCAAACGCATTTCCCTTCGATTTACGATCACATTTTTCAATTTGCCCACCAGTTTGCAGCTTTAAAATTTGTTTTGGTTTTTATTACGGCCGGCAGGCTGCGTGTACGATTCTATTTTTGGCGGCTGTTGCATTTTTATCCTGCCCCCCGAAATGATGACACCGGGGATTCATAAAAACGACAGTTTATGACGCTTTTCAAAGGCCCTGGGGCCAACATAGGTGGATGCCAAACAACAAATATCTACAGAGCACACGCAGAATTGCAATCGCTGTTTAAACCGCAGCCCATCGAAATTTGATTATATCATTTGAGTTTGGAAATATTAACGATTTAAATTTTGAGTTTATTTAAGGTGCATAGGTTCAGCGGTATTTTGTTCATTTTTAAAGATTGATAACGAAGCTCAAACTTATTCGTGGCTCTACGTGGTTCCCGTCTTTCAAAAATGAACCACGGAGACGCATAATGAGTGCATACCTTTAGGCGATTTACAAAAAAAGAAAATAGTACAGCTCAGAACTCTTCCTACACGTGTCTATTATAGTTGGAGCCTTTCTTTCTTCATCCAAGGTGACACCTTTTGTGGGCCGGTCGTTTCCGGCGGAGAGATCTTGGAAATATTTTCTTTTCAACCGCGCCAAACGCCTCCAAGGCAAACATCAGTCAACCACCAGCATACATCTCTTTCGACGCCCTTCGAATGGAAGGACCTTTTCAGGTGGTCCATTTTGTGTTATGGGATGCAGGCGAGTCAGGCACAGGAAAAATCTCTCTGAATCATGAACTTTCCATCAAGGAAAAAGCAATAGGTTAAAAAGGATCTAAAAATAGATCCAGCCCTTTTCAGGTTCCGGAAAGAATGGGCAAAAAAAAAACACTTAGAATTACTTTCTTCCGTTTCCGTCCGATTTTCGTCTCCAAATTTCCCCCACAAATCGCTCCAGGCTCACCGAAATTGCCTCCCGGATAATACTTTTACGACGCACCCTTCACTCTGTCAGGCGCAGCATTTGACCGAAATGAGGGAACAGGATGCGTCGCGTTGCCGTGACATTCTCTAAATAACGGTGGTCATGAGATGTCCTTTTTATGACTTGATTATGACTTTGATGTTCGATTGTGTCATAAAAAGCAAAACTTTTCACCCCCTTGAAGCTTGTAATTCCCCCAGGCGAAAGGTGAATATTTTGAGGCAATTTGGGGCAGACAAACAAAGTGTCGTAAAATGCAAAAAATATTAAAATGGATAGGCTCTGGTACGCTGGATATCGCGGAACTTTTTTCAAGTGTTACTATAGCAGTGAGTCAATTCAGGAAAAAAAATTAAATTTCAATCTTCCAATTAAACGCAAGCAAATTTTCATCTTTTTTGTACATAATTGAGAGTCACTCAAAAGAACTAAAAGTACTTTGATTCATATTCTGTTTTAGGAACTGTTTGGAAACGCCTGAGTTAATACTATTTTAATTTGCCGGAGATTATTTTAATCTATACTCCTAATTGTGGCGCCTTTGTGTAGACTATTCATTAATTTTTGTTTAGAAAATCAAGCAAATATTAAGTCGCATCAGATAGTGTTCCGTGAGCATTAAATTGTAATGAACTGATCCAAACTCAACTAATTATTTCAAGATTCTGATTTTTCTCAACGGCGAATTAAATTTTTCCAAACCATCACACATGGGTTTTACTCGCGCAAAAAAAATATAGTTAGTGAAATCGTCCATTACAAAAAAAAATCTACCATTTATCTTCGGGCATGCATCATTGAATGTGAAAACCCCATTTGTGGTCGATGGATCTGAATGGGAGTTTTTAATGCAAAAAACAACCATCATAATTAAATTAATTCATCGAACCGCCATAAACAACCGGTGCCAGTTCGCTCTTAGTTTTGATTCAGGAACGGGAAGTTTTCGCACACGGCCAACCAACTAACGCGAAGGTCTGGTGCATCATTTGGTTCGGTTGCCGGATACGGCTGATGCTGATGGCCGGTTATGAAAACTCATTTTGCAAATCCCCACAATTACTTCGACGAAGGGGAAATTGAATAACGCACCGAGGCAAGGATCTGGTCCGGTCCGGGTAAAGCTGAAGCTGAAGGGAAAACGATCTATTTATTATCCCACTCTCACGGTTCACAGATTTAATGACTTTTCGACGGGTGCTTCGCAACAAAGCATGGCAGCACCAATAAAAAGCCAAAACCCATTTTGTTTCATGCCTCAACGTTTGCGGTGAAGTTGGTCAGAAAAGGCGGAACTGCATCATGACTCAACGAGTTTATAAGCTGGTATTTATATTTTTACAGTAGATTAGTGATAATTTTGTCGATAATTAGAATATTTTCGACGCCAAGCTTGTAACTGCCAACTCCAGGAGCCTCGAGAAGCTTTATACCATAATCCGTTTACTCCATTTTCCAATTAAAAGGGATGATTGCCGTTTTTTTTCAGTTGAAATATGTTTGTCAACCGAGAAGCATGATTTAGCTAAAGCTAGATTTAGTTAAGATAAGCTAAAGCTAAGCTAAAGCTAAGCTAAAGCTAAGCTAAAGCTAAGCTAAAGCTAAGCTAAAGCTAAGCTAAAGCTAAGCTAAAGCTAAGCTAAAGCTAAGCTAAAGCTAAGCTAAAGCTAAGCTAAAGCTAAGCTAAAGCTAAGCAAAAGCTAAGCTAAAGCTAAGCTAAAGCTAAGCTAAAGCTAAGCTAAAGCTAAGCTAAAGCTAAGCTAAAGCTAAGCTAAAGCTAAGCTAAAGCTAAGCTAAAGCTAAGCTAAAGCTAAGCTAAAGCTAAGCTAAAGCTAAGCTAAAGCTAAGCTAAAGCTAAGCTAAAGCTAAGCTAAAGCTAAGCTAAAGCTAAGCTAAAGCTAAGCTTAAGCTAAGCTTAAGCTAAGCTTAAGCTAAGCTTAAGCTAAGCTAAAGCTAAGCTAAAGCTAAGCTAAAGCTAAGCTAAAGCTAAGCTAAAGCTAAGCTAAAGCTAAGCTAAAGCTAAGCTAAAGCTAAGCTAAAGCTAAGCTAAAGCTAAGCTAAAGCTAAGCTAAAGCTAAGCTAAAGCTAAGCTAAAGCTAAGCTAAAGCTAAGCTAAAGCTAAGCTAAAGCTAAGCTAAAGCTAAGCTAAAGCTAAGCTAAAGCTAAGCTAAAGCTAAGCTAAAGCTAAGCTAAAGCTAAGCTAAAGCTAAGCTAAAGCTAAGCTAAAGCTAAGCTAAAGCTAAGCTAAAGCTAAGCTAAAGCTAAGCTAAAGCTAAGCTAAAGCTAAGCTAAAGCTAAGCTAAAGCTAAGCTAAAGCTAAGCTAAAGCTAAGCTAAAGCTAAGCTAAAGCTAAGCTAAAGCTAAGCTAAAGCTAAGCTAAAGCTAAGCTAAAGCTAAGCTAAAGCTAAGCTAAAGCTAAGCTAAAGCTAAGCTAAAGCTAAGCTAAAGCTAAGCTAAAGCTAAGCTAAAGCTAAGCTAAAGCTAAGCTAAAGCTAAGCTAAAGCTAAGCTAAAGCTAAGCTAAAGCTAAGCTAAAGCTAAGCTAAAGCTAAGCTAAAGCTAAGCTAAAGCTAAGCTAAAGCTAAGCTAAAGCTAAGCTAAAGCTAAGCTAAAGCTAAGCTAAAGCTAAGCTAAAGCTAAGCTAAAGCTAAGCTAAAGCTAAGCTAAAGCTAAGCTAAAGCTAAGCTAAAGCTAAGCTAAAGCTAAGCTAAAGCTAAGCTAAAGCTAAGCTAAAGCTAAGCTAAAGCTAAGCTAAAGCTAAGCTAAAGCTAAGCTAAAGCTAAGCTAAAGCTAAGCTAAAGCTAAGCTAAAGCTAAGCTAAAGCTAAGCTAAAGCTAAGCTAAAGCTAAGCTAAAGCTAAGCTAAAGCTAAGCTAAAGCTAAGCTAAAGCTAAGCTAAAGCTAAGCTAAAGCTAAGCTAAAGCTAAGCTAAAGCTAAGCTAAAGCTAAGCTAAAGCTAAGCTAAAGCTAAGCTAAAGCTAAGCTAAAGCTAAGCTAAAGCTAAGCTAAAGCTAAGCTAAAGCTAAGCTAAAGCTAAGCTAAAGCTAAGCTAAAGCTAAGCTAAAGCTAAGCTAAAGCTAAGCTAAAGCTAAGCTAAAGCTAAGCTAAAGCTAAGCTAAAGCTAAGCTAAAGCTAAGCTAAAGCTAAGCTAAAGCTAAGCTAAAGCTAAGCTAAAGCTAAGCTAAAGCTAAGCTAAAGCTAAGCTAAAGCTAAGCTAAAGCTAAGCTAAAGCTAAGCTAAAGCTAAGCTAAAGCTAAGCTAAAGCTAAGCTAAAGCTAAGCTAAAGCTAAGCTAAAGCTAAGCTAAAGCTAAGCTAAAGCTAAGCTAAAGCTAAGCTAAAGCTAAGCTAAAGCTAAGCTAAAGCTAAGCTAAAGCTAAGCTAAAGCTAAGCTAAAGCTAAGCTAAAGCTAAGCTAAAGCTAAGCTAAAGCTAAGCTAAAGCTAAGCTAAAGCTAAGCTAAAGCTAAGCTAAAGCTAAGCTAAAGCTAAGCTAAAGCTAAGCTAAAGCTAAGCTAAAGCTAAGCTAAAGCTAAGCTAAAGCTAAGCTAAAGCTAAGCTAAAGCTAAGCTAAAGCTAAGCTAAAGCTAAGCTAAAGCTAAGCTAAAGCTAAGCTAAAGCTAAGCTAAAGCTAAGCTAAAGCTAAGCTAAAGCTAAGCTAAAGCTAAGCTAAAGCTAAGCTAAAGCTAAGCTAAAGCTAAGCTAAAGCTAAGCTAAGCTAAAGCTAAGCTAAAGCTAAGCTAAAGCTAAGCTAAAGCTAAGCTAAAGCTAAGCTAAAGCTAAGCTAAAGCTAAGCTAAAGCTAAGCTAAAGCTAAGCTAAAGCTAAGCTAAAGCTAAGCTAAAGCTAAGCTAAAGCTAAGCTAAAGCTAAGCTAAAGCTAAGCTAAAGCTAAGCTAAAGCTAAGCTAAAGCTAAGCTAAAGCTAAGCTAAACCTAAATGGAATAAAATTCAACTTACAGTTTTCCGTTTTTGAAAAATATTGGGATGTCCACCAACCTGTAAATAGAGAAAAAAAATATGAAAATCTCAAAACGTGTTTTTCTTCTTAAAAAATAATTGGTAAAAGGGTTGTTAGATTAAATGCTAAACTGCTCATGGCTTCGTACTTTCAGAAAATCTCAACAAACTTTCACAAACACAAATAATCATTTCAATTAAACGCAACACTTTTCTGGCTCCCGTTTTCCATATCTACAATCACCAAACCCATTTTCCCCCCTCCACAAACACGCATTCGTGGAGGATAATTGGAATGTTTCAATCCCTTCAAATGTGTTGTGTGCTATTTCAATTTTTTCTATTTGGTTTCTGTAGTAAAAAAAACTTGGTTCAACTGCTCTTCTAGTCAGTTTTCAACTTCCGTTCGAGTAGATGAAGAAGCCCTCCCACACAAGCTGCTAGCACGGAAGTAAAAGTTTTCAACGACCACTCGAAAAATTATTTCAAATTTTCCACTTTCCTCACTGCACCTGACTTTCCTCTCCGCGTAGTAGGAAGACGGACTTTTCCCTAATGAGGATTAGACATCAAGAGAGCTGAAATTGAGCTTGGTAAAATGGAAATTCTAGAAGTTTTTGGGAAGCATTTTTTTCTTGCTTTACGGAAATCGTATCCCTGAGAAAAATTTGTTTAGAGTGCTTGTGTCCCAAGGGAACACAATCCGTTGCGGACGCATTGAAGAAAAAAAAATGTTGACAAAATATTGACGGCTGAACTGTCAAGCACTTATCTTTTTTTACTTAATTTTTTCTCTTAATTTTTTTTCAATATACGGTACCGTTCATAATTGTATAGAAATTGGAAGCAAGCGCACTGTCACTTCGACTTTGAACTTCCATAACTTTTTACTCTGAGGATATTTTTTGATCCAATTTTTTGCGTTAGATAGATCAACTATCACACTATCATATCACAAAATATGAGCTTTCTGGAATTTGTGTGGCCTGAGAAACAGTAATTCTACGAAAACCGGACTTTTCTCAATCAAACTGCAATATCTCAGAAACTGCGCTACATTTTTTATTGAAATTTTGCACAGTGATTGTTGAAATATAAAGCTAGCATGTCTGAAGTTTTTGAAAAGTTCTATCGATAAGATCAAAAGTTACGCAAGGTGCAATATTTCAGGCATGGATCTAGAAATGCTATTTCTATAGAATTTTGGACGTTCGCCGGGTTAGGGTGGCTGGGTGAACTACCTCGCCAAGGAGAAACCCCCACGAACACCACTGCAACATTATTTAACCAATTTACAGCAAGATCACTGCAACATCCTCCGACAGACTAGCAACGCTTACAAACGCAACCAATTTGCAAATTATAGCTTGTGGGGTACCTTGAGCCAACTATATTTTGATGTTTTGAAGAGTTATGAAAAGTATTTTGTCCAGTTTTGAAATGCGTTAGAGGCAAACATAAATCCTATATGTAGTGTATAAGTCCTGGTTGATAAATAAATAATTATCATAAGTCATATTTTCTTTAAAAAAAAAGCGACATCCCTAATGATGACAAGGGAGAGTGGAAAATAAAGGTACGTAGATGAATCTCGTTTCACAAGTGCTTTCATGCTACCCTTCGATGTCAGTATGGGTAAAATTTCGAAAATCCTCGAAATTTTCTAGAGTAAACTGACGTAACGTTCCTTCAGTTCAGATAATATTTCCCAAGATTAAAAAAGAAACCAAAAAACTACTATAGAACAAATTAATAGCATCTTGTCAGTTTGCAACCAAGTTGAGATTTAGAAATCAGTTAACGTTCTTCATTAAAGTCTGATATAGCATTTGGAAGCCTGGAGAAATTTTTCTTCGCTTGCATGGAAAGTTTTCCGTTGAATTTGATTTTCTGATTTAATCGGATAAAAACCGAGCATTATTTAATCGTCAAATAAAGTCCTCACTGTTAAGATTATGAAATTGAGTTTGTTTATCTTTAATTGAATATTTTAAAAATAAATTTGCTTTACCACCGTTCTGATCAAATATGAACATCAGATGAAGATTTTAATAATGCTATGAATACTGATAATAATTGTTTTGTGCATTAAAATTTCTTTCTTATAACATTTTGTTTTTTAAATTTTTCTAATATTGAATTCCATCTCTCCTCCATGTTCCTTTTCAAATCAATGAAAAAAAAACAAGTTGTTCATTCTAATTTTGAACATGAGTTCAAGTGAACAAAATTTTCAAGTTTGTTAAAAAATATTTTTGTAAACTGGGAACTGAGTGCTGGTCTAATTTTAGAATTTCATGTATAATATGAATATTTTTAGGTATTCATTCGAAGGCAAAAAATATCTATTTGGTAGAGAAACATTTTCTTCCATAAACTTTAATATACATATCTTTTAACAACTTTTACGTTTTTTTTAATTCTCAACCTAATTCCTAATTCTGTAATTATTTTTAAAACGTTATGGTTGTTCAAAAAGTTGATTTTGATTTCTAAGACTTTATCATAATTTTGGTTTTGGTTTGTTCTATGATTTGATGATCAAAATAACGTCAAAAACTAAAATTTTAGTTTAAAAAATCGGTTCCTTGAAAAATGAAGTAGGTACAGCGAAGCCAAAGTTAGATGTCTATTATTATGTTAAATTATTATTGTTATGGAAGATCCGACATAGCTATCAAAACTTTCATTGGACCCAGCATATTTTTACATCATAGGTTGAATCTATTCTTGACGATTCCAAAAATCCAAGATACATTGAAATACAGCAAATCTGTCAAGAATTAAAAGTATTTTAAAAATTGTTTTTTGACTGTTAGAAATATTTGATATTGTTTTGTTTTGAAATATTGAAAAATTTTAATGAATTATTCACACAACGAATCTTATATCATTAAAATTGGTTAACATTTTCGGCCAGGGAACCGCCAACAAGCTCTTATAATGTTTAACAATACATATTCTCAATTGAAAACTAAGAATTCATTCAACAAATTGAAATATCTGTTTGAAAAAATCAAATAGATAAAATTACAAAAGACTAATTTATAAAAAGATAAAATATGAATTTATGGTTAGAATTCATAGAAACTTTGACAGAAGGATCAATCTGAATCAATGATATATTTCAGGCTCAGAGGTTTAGACATTATTTTTGAGATTTCATTAGTATGGAGAAGCAACAACTTGGAAGGTTTACGATTTTGAACAGAATTGAGAATTTAAACTAAAAAAAAAATGAGCATAAAATGCGTAAAATGAGCATTTATGATTTAAAATTTGTTGGTTTATTTAATCTAAGGCGCGAAAAATATTTATCTATTTAAAATGATAGTTTTATGCGCATAACAAACAAATGAACTGCAATGGATTTTAACGGATGTTATAATTCGATGGCTTATTTGTAGAATTTGAAGAAAAATAATAGTAACAAGCCCTCGTATAGTATTTTTTTATATTAATTTACATGTTGTAGTATGCATTTTTATGATATGAAATTTTCAATGCTTCTTTTTAATATTTCAACAGAACACATCAAAAGCCTATTTTTATCTGGAAATAGGTGTTAGGAAAGAAATGCACCAAAGTTTAAAATGATAAATTTTATCAAATCACAATGATAAATTGCCAACATTTCAACGTTACTAAGGTGTACCCGTTATGAAAATGAATTGATTCAGAAGAATGAAAATCGCTTCCGTCTGCCAATAAAACAACGAAAATCTGTGGCGTTTTTGAGTTAACATCAGGATGCAATGTATCTTAGCGATCACCATCATTTGTAGTAAGGATTAAATGAATAGCGGCTCTTTGAAACTTGGACATTTCCTTAATTTGCAATTTTTGGCTCTTCTGTCTCAAAAGGTTGCCGACCGCTGGTTTAGGTCAACAAGATTGAGAATGCTACACTGAACCCAAATTCACTCTTAAAATACACATGATTTTTCACTTAAAAACAAGGATCTAGTGATTTTCTTCCATTCAAGTGAGACATATACATTTCACTTGGCAGTCACTTAAATTCATCCACATTCACTTCAGTCGTCACTTGAATTTGAAGTGAGAAAAAATATTCACTTCCCCATCACTTGAATTTCAAGTGAATGTCGGATTGTAATTGTGTTTATTTTCAGAGTTCAAAATGGCAAATTCTAAAGAGCAGCGTTTAAAGCTTATGCTGGATTTGGATTTTCCCAATTCTTTAATAGGCGATTTTGGCGGTAGTTTGTGTTAAACGTGATGTAAGAAAAAGTTATTTAAATGTGTTATCATGTTTCAGCTTGTGGGTTGAAAGGGACAGATTTTCTGGTTTGCAGCAGGGAAGATTTAGAAGTCGCACTATCCGCAGTTACCGATCTGCCTTGGGATTACGATGGAATTTTCCTTTCGCCATAAATTTATGGCGAAAGCGTAATGTAAGTATTTGAAATCGAAGTGGTGTTCTATAAATGTTCTTTTATTTAAAAACGCGAGAGATAATGAACTAGAAACTTACTTAGAAACTCAGATAAATTTCACTCGAACGTTATAGTGTAATTCACTTGACCGGTCACTTAAGTGAATTCTATTGACCCATCACTTAAAATTCAAATGAAATTACGTATGGCGAGAATTTACTGCAGATGTCACTTATTTTTTAAGTGAAAATTATTTTGGGTGTAATTTTTATGTTTTGTTAGATTACCCTTCATTTGACGTTTTTTTATTTTTAAATTTATTTTATACATTAAACATATCTGTTTGATAAAAATTTCTATGAAACCAATGGTTCTGGTACGCATATTTTAAATTGAAGTTGATTTAAAAAAAATCCGATATTTTCCAAGCTTCATGTTTATTTTTGGGTTTTCGATGAAATTGGTTTTCGTATTCTAAGCAACAATTTAAAACTTAAAATAAAACTGTGTTTATGTTAAAATTTAAAAAAAGCTTGATAGTGTTTAAGAAATTACGCTTTTACTCTCCGACATATAAAACTCCAAGTGGTGAAAAGTTTTCGTAGCGTACTTGCAGGCGCAGCAAGCCTCTTTGTCACAAGTCACATGAGGTCCTTAAAGTAGGGTTACCACATCCCGCAACACCAAAAAGAGTACATTGAGATCATTTATTCAAAAAGTCAAGAGAAACGTGAAACAGTAGAACCCCGCTTATCCAAACTCCAATTTTCTGAGCTCTCGCGTTATCCCAGCCATCAGGTTGAGTTGACACAAGATCCATATATTAATCAAGCTTTGCTCCCGGATGGTATGCAAAAAGGATGTACAGTAGAACACCGCTTACCCGAGGCAGTCGGGAGAGGGACCACCTCGGATAAGTTAAACCTCGGATTAAACGAAATACATTGGCAAACCCTACATATTCTTTTGCTCTGGAATTGCGATGATAAAACACATTTTTACATGGCTTTGGATACAAATGGTGGCTCGGATAACGCGGAAGCTCGGATGAGCGGGGTTCTACTGTTCACAATTCGTGTTATATAAGGTGGCACCGAGATATTTCAATTTAATATAATAAAGATAATGTCTTGGAGATTATGTGACTTACATACATCACAATTATAAATTTTCTTTGAAAATATTCTTGCAGTACTAAATTTTGTGCATATGGATTTGATTACTGATTACATACTCAAAGGCGCTTATTACGTTTACCAGGGATGATAACTGTCCGAATGTCATTTGACATTTTTCTGAAGCCTCCAGCGACATTCATCAGTGCGAAAACGACCGTCGCAGTCATGTCCTTTTTGGATTTTGTAAATGTCATCGCTAAGAAATTCCTTCGAGAAAATGTCAAATAACATTTGGGATGAATGTCACAACTTGCATCGAGATAGTGATAGTCATGGAAAAAAAAATGTTACGATAAGCTGATGAAAGTCGGTCGTTGCATCGATGACATTCATATTGAGAAATGTTATGGCGACATTTAACATTTTGAATGTCACAGAATATAATCGTCGTAACATTCATGAGAATCTCAATGAAATGTTATTAAAATGAATGTCGCGACAGTCAAAACGCTTCCTTGCTGACTTTGCCATGTGGACTGGCCAATCTGGTTGGTTCCGGAATCCTAAAAATCAAAATATTCAGATTTTAACTTGCAACACCTGAATAGAAAGCTCTTGATCTGTTCATGATAGGAAGAATTACATGCTTTACATCACTGGCATTAAAATAGGGAACTTTTGATGCCTATGATTTAATATCTGTTTTTGGATGATTTTGGCGTCTTGAATTCGAGTTATTTGCCAGATTTTCTCTATGAGCTCTTGGTCCGATGATATGGTGTGTTTAAATTTTTGTTGTTTGGTTTTGATCACCGCACTTTTCTATGGTTTTCTTTGATTGATAATTTTTTCGGTGATTTATTTAGGACGAAATTAAAACTGCTGTTTTTTTACGTTTCGGCCTACTGAGCTTCAGCCATCTTCAGAAAAACTGTATTTAAAATAGATAGAAAGTAATAAATTTTATAATATTTTCAAAAAACTATTTCCTATGCACACTATCTCGAAACTCACAACTTGTTTTGCCGCGTGTTTCCCTAACGGCCGTCTCTTGATATTTGAAATCGACGTCAAGAAGATGCTCCTAGTCAGCCGTCGTCTCGGTGCGCTTCAGGTTGGTTCGTCGTCGGTTTGATGCTCGGTTGGATCGTGCTCTTGAATTGGGGCGTCCCTCTCAGCTTTTTTATTAGAGCGTTATAGATGCTAGAGATTTCCATGGCATCTCGTTGGATGTTTACTGCTCGCTCTCCTCTCAATTTTATATGGAGTGTTTCAGCGATTTTCCTTCTACCCTCATCGCTCACTTTTTCCAATATTTTGACATCATCGTAGTTGAATGTGTGGTGGTTTTCCACAGCATGATGCGTTAAGCCGGTTGTCGATGCGTTTGGTTTGAAACTATATTTGTGGTTTTTAATTCTTTTATCGATTGTTTGAGATGTTTGTCCACAATATACGCGACCGCATTCGCAAGGGATTGCGTATACTACTTGCGTTTGTTTCATTTTCGGTATTTCATCTTTAAGTTTGGTGAAAATGCTGTTTTTTAATTTGTTGACCGGTTTTGAAGAAGCGATGATGTCGTATTTTCGTAAAATTTTAGTTACTTTTTCACTTAGATGGGGAATATACGTCAAGGATGCGTATCTGCCCATTTGGACGTCCCTGTCCTCGTATTTGAGTGAGTTGTAGATTGCATCAACACGTGCACTTAAAATTTTGTCAATGAAGTCATTCGGATAGTTGTTGCATCTGAGAATTCCTTTGACAGTTAAGATGCTTTTTTCTCGTTCTATTGTGTCGGTTAATTTAAGTGCGCGGTCAATTAATGCAATTGCGGTATTTTTCTTGTGCGCATACGGGCTGCTGGATGAAAAATCTAGGTATCTCCCATTAAGTTGTTTGGTGAACCAATTTTTATTTATTTGATTACCGTTTCTGGTTAGGGTCATGTCCAGGAATCGTATAGAATAATTTGTTTCCCTTTCGACTGTGAAGTTAATGCTGTCGAAAGGTTGGTTAAATTCATTCTGTATTTCATCGATTTTGTTTTCCTCTGCAATAAGAAAACAGTCGTCTACATATCGTTTGTACGTTATAAGGTTGATTCCCTTTGTTTTCAGTTTTGCAATAACTTCTTTTTCAAGGTGTTCGAGGAGAATATTCGCTACAACTCCACTGAGAGGTGACCCCATCCCAACCCCGAATATCTGTTTGTACATCTTGCCGTTGTACTGGAAGAAAGATGCTTCCAGTACGATTTTAAGTGCACGCAGAAATTCGAGCCAGGGGATTTGTGTGTGTTGGTTGATTTCTCCCCATTTTCCTTCGATTATTTCGTACGTTTTTTGCACTGGTACGTTAGTGTACAGTGACACGACGTCGAGAGAGAACATAACGTATCCCTCGGGGATTTGAATTTTGGTGATCTCATTCGAAAAGTCGAAGCTATTCCGAACGTGATATTCGGTTTTTCCAACTACCTTTTGTAAGATGTTAGCAAGAAATTGAGCTAGGTAGTATGAGGCTGACCCTACGGTTGAGACCACAGGTCGTAGCGGTCGGCTTTCTTTATGCGTCTTCGGGAGCCCGTAAATTCGTGGTGGGGGGCAATTGAAAAGAAGCATTTTGTCCCGTGTCCTTTTGTCTATATATTTGTTCGTGTGCCATTCCTTAAGCATGCCGTTAATTCGTGATAATGTTCGATCGGTAGGGTTATCGGTTAGTGGTACGTATGTTGTAGTGTCACTTACCAAAGCTGACATTTTGGCGCGATATTCGTTGGCGTGCATTATCACGGTTTTGGCGCCTTTATCCGCTCGTGTGATGATCAGCTCGGCGTGTTCTTTTAGGAAGGCTCGGCTCCGGGCGATGTCTTTGTTGATCCATTCCTTTTCGCTGGTACGTGGTTGAGTTTGATAATTTATGAAGTTTGTTACCATTGCGGATACCTCGGATCTGATGTTGTCTGCTTCAGGCTTGTTTTGGATTGATCGTTCTATATCAGCGATAAATGCGACGTACGGGATATTATTTTTCGGTTGGATGTTGTATTTGGGACCTAGCAATAGTGTCCGTTGTAGGTAGTCAGGAATCTCTACATCTGTTGTATTTTCAATCCAATCCGGTTCAGTGTTCAGCTCACGGATTTTCTTCATTTTCAAGTTGGCTAGTTTTTGTACTTCGGATTGCTTGGATTGGTTGAAAATACGTAGAGCTCGTTCTTCTGTCATACTATGGATTCTGACCCAATCTTCGTTGGAGACTAAACTTTCCAATTTACGAGCTAGAAAATTCTTTTCTTTTTTAAGAATTTCTATTGTTCGTTTTGAATCGCTTATCACAAGGCTTATTAGGCGAATTTTCTGCTTGTGTTCTAGGCGATTTAGCTCGTATTGTGATTTTTTGTTTAGAAGAGTAATTTTCATTCTGTAGTCTAAACATTTCGGTACGAGTTTGCATCGTCTGCAGTTGAGTAGGAACTTTAGCCGGTTGTGCATTTTAGCAAGCTTTATTGTTGTTTTTAGGAGGTTTCGGCTGCAGTTTTCGACGAAACTTCCGTATGTTCTTGCGATTTCTTTGATCAAAAACATATTTTCTCTATTTTTTCCTTGATCAATTGGTTTTCGTTGTTTGGTTTTGATCACCGCACTTTTCTATGGTTTTCTTTGATTGATAATTTTTTCGGTGATTTATTTAGGACGAAATTAAAACTGCTGTTTTTTTACGTTTCGGCCTACTGAGCTTCAGCCATCTTCAGAAAAACTGTATTTAAAATAGATAGAAAGTAATAAATTTTATAATATTTTCAAAAAACTGTTTCCTATGCACACTATCTCGAAACTCACAACTTGTTTTGCCGCGTGTTTCCCTAACGGCCGTCTCTTGATATTTGAAATCGACGTCAAGAAGATGCTCCTAGTCAGCCGTCGTCTCGGTGCGCTTCAGGTTGGTTCGTCGTCGGTTTGATGCTCGGTTGGATCGTGCTCTTGAATTGGGGCGTCCCTCTCAGCTTTTTTATTAGAGCGTTATAGATGCTAGAGATTTCCATGGCATCTCGTTGGATGTTTACTGCTCGCTCTCCTCTCAATTTTATATGGAGTGTTTCAGCGATTTTCCTTCTACCCTCATCGCTCACTTTTTCCAATATTTTGACATCATCGTAGTTGAATGTGTGGTGGTTTTCCACAGCATGTTGTGTTTAAATTTTGGAATTGATCGAAGCCTGAAACCAAAAAGAGAACATCTAGATTTTTTCCCCAAAAGAGGAACGTTCGGAGGAACGATATAATCAAAAAACGAAGATGTTCAGTCATTCAATTAATGCCAATTTCCTGGAACTTACAAGAAATTTAAAATTTCTCCTTAGAATATTATTTAACTATTGAATAGTGAAAAGTCAGGGGTTAAAAATTCTTAGCTGGATTATTTGAAGGAATAGTAATGTTTGGTGTTAAGCTGATAAACATCACCAATCATGATAAAATACTACATTACTAAAAGAGGTTAATTATAGTGCGCATGTTTACTTTTACATAAACTCTATTTAGATTTGTGCATTAGTCAATTAAGAAAGTTTCTTTTGCCATATTGATTACGGATCGGTAGATTGTTGCATACTTAAAGGCGCTTTTCGCGTTCTCTGTTAATTACGACTTCAAAAAAGGATAATTTAGTAAATTTTTGTAAGTTGTTTTTCTTCGGTGATTTTTGTATAAGATGTTGAAAACTTAATTCGTAAATTGTAAGAAATTTGTACAGTACAGTAACTTTTCTATTATAATGTCTTTAAAAAGCGTAGATTTCGTTAAATATCAGAAAGTGAAGAGTACGCACATTTCTCAATTGAAAAAGAGAACATGTACGTAGAGACAAATATGATAAAAACACGATTTCGAATATATTTTTGCGGTAACAAAACGCGGGGTAGAACGTATTTTTGTAAACTAACCAAACTTTGGCAAAAAATCATTTGCTATGGCTTAACTGTAACTGTATTTTAACTCGAAAATTTCGCTTTTCAAAATACACTTTTTATGTCCTTAAAGGTAAAACGCCTTCAGGTAGGCAATGAAATTCAATTTCTGGAATTTTTCGAACCAAATATTGGTGCATCTTTTAAACTTGAAAAAGGACTAAATTTAATATAATTTTGCATTCTTATCGTAATTTGGGA
The DNA here is from genome assembly GCF_029784155.1 of Uranotaenia lowii. Taxonomy (NCBI): domain Eukaryota; kingdom Metazoa; phylum Arthropoda; class Insecta; order Diptera; family Culicidae; genus Uranotaenia; species Uranotaenia lowii. Next base: position 267,666,791 of record NC_073692.1, read on the forward strand.
GCCAGCAAATTAAAAGAATAACATTTCGCCTTGATGTTCGGTTTTTCTCAATGGTTAACAGCATTCTCAATTTAAGCGTAAAACACGTGGTCTGGCGGGAATTCTGCCCCAATTTTGATATGATTGATTTTAGTTAAAATTTGTGGGAAGTTAATAAAATACAAAAAAAAAAACATTTGTAGTCTTCCGAAAGTGCATACGAGTGTAAAAACCCTGTATCATCATACCAAGAGCTGATACACAAAATCTGGCAAATAACTCGAATTCAAGACGCCAAAATCATCCAAAACAGTTATTGAATCATAGGCATCAAAAGTTCCCTATTATAATGCCACTGATGTAAAGCATGTAATTCTTCTCATCATGAACAGATCAAGAGCTTTCTATTCATGTGTCGCAAGTTAAAATCTGATAGTTTTGATTATTCGGATTCTGGAACCCGCCAGATTGGCTGTGGCCAATGAACTCCACGACTGTCAAAATCGTGACATTTTTTAAATTTTTCCATGACAGTCACGGAATCCAAAATTCAAAAATGTCATTCCGACAGTCAGTAAACCAACAGAAACTTTGACTGTCACAAGTCAAAACTGTCATCGAGATGAATAATTCGATGACATTTTTCTGAGCGAATGTCATGGCAAAACTGAATAACATTTTCTCCAGTCGTTTAACTTTTTTTGTTTGGATGACCGTCAATGTCATCGAGACATTTTCGAATGTCATTGGAAAATGTTATGCGACTGTCACGATCCCGACTGTCTTTTGGATGACATTCGCAACACTGACGTTCACTGTACATAACGACACATACATAATGATTTTAAAAAAAAGTTAAAGTAATTTGTTGTGAGGTTTATTCCTTTTTTGCATACGATGAAACAACTTCATAAAAAAAAGAAATACGTTGTTTTTTCCGATCAAATATCTTTCAATAAAAAAAAAGAGCAGGTACCTACTATATGTAAAATTTCAACAGTGAACTTGCTCTATGAGCATTTACTTGTTAGACCGTTCTCCATAACGTGAAAGTATCAACAATTTATCACAGCCTTCTACGTTAAAAATAAAATCACTTTATCTTATGTTTGAGGAGATAGAAGAAAAAAAATTGTTCTACAAAGTTGTACATATCATCAGAATATGAAACTTCGCTGAAATAATGAGAGTTCTATATCTATTCAGTGCAGGATTAAGAAGCTTTGAGTTTAAAACACACTTAAAATTTGTTTTTTAAACATAACTATTGTAAGTTTTGAAGGTTTAAAATGGTAAACGTTCTTAGCATTTAAGGTTATCAGAATATTTACCAGACATATCCGGACCAGGCCAATGTTATCTAAAAACCTATCAAAATCTGGGCATCTGATTTCAAAATTTTCAACCCAAAATCTGGGCAAATTTGATCAAAATCACGGAATTTTTTGGGCGATGTCCTCCTTTTTTTATCGTGAAATGTGTCTTTTTTCCAAATGTTTTTGGTAAGCCTAAGCTTGAAGGTAATTTTATTTTCTTTTCATTACTTTCATGTTCATATTCTGATGCTTTACAGCAGGCATGTCAAACTCATATAGGTGTGCGGGCCGCATTAAAAACTTTCTATGACGTAGAGGGCCGCACCCAAAATCAGTTAAACCGGTACATTCAGCTTTAGTTTTTTTTGCAGTAATATTTTACATAAAAATCAGTGGTGTATTTTTTGTGACAATTTAAGACGGGGCTATGCGGGCCGCATTGACCTAGACCGAGAGCCGCATGCGGCCCGCGAACCCCCAGTTTGACATGCCTGCTTTACAGCATTCGAAAGAATTCGATACCGTCAAACGGTTGATCATGCAACAGCGGGGTATGATGCCCCATTTATATAACACCACACTGAATCAATTTTTATTTTAATGTATTGTAATAAAGTTATCTTTTAATGATTACAAAATGATGATGACATAATTTCTCGCATCTTAAGCTAGTTTTTGGAAGTTTTTTATTTTTATATAAAATTTGAAAAATCGAGCAATAAATGTACAAATTTTAACATTTTTCGATGCCGTAAAATACTTTACCCAGTAAGACGGATTGGCTTGATAATATAACCTACAAACTTTTCATTGGTTTCCTCATCCAACACTGTTGATGTTAAAATATTTTTCGAACAAACACTCAATTTTATTAAATAAATATTGTAATATTTCAGTAAGGTGTCTGGGGTAAAATGCAACAAAATGCAAATCAAAGAAACACTTGTAAACATTGAAATTTCATTCAACCAAACATTTATTTTTATGATTTTTCGTAGTATTATTTACCCCTAAATGTATGCAGCATCCTTATTTTCAGAAAAATGTGAAAATTCGTTTTTACAGAACAAAAAATTACTGGAATTGATATTTTATGCGTAATGGTCTTTAAGGCATCGCAAATATATTAAAAAAATATAAATTTTCATACGTGTTCATAAGATTTTTCATTAAAAACAAAGTTTTTTGCAATTTACCCCATTTTCTAAGGAGGGTGAAAATCGCATGTTTTTAGAAAATTAAAAATAACTAAAGAAGCCAATAATAATTATCCTTAAAACTTTTGATGCGAATGGAGTACGATTAACTGTGAACATAAGTTTTTTAGGAGCCATTGAAGTTGAAAATTGTTGCATGCTGTCACAGTTGACGTTAGCTATTTTTCTTTGGAATCTGTTTTTAACGATTCTCGAACTCTAAAGACCCGCGTTCAAGTACATATAGGACTTTTGATTGCTTGCAATGACTTTTCTTTCTTTCTATGAAAAAAAAACTTTTTTTATTCCTGTATAGCTTGTTTCAGAACGTACTTGAACGTTATTGAATATTTTCGTAGATGAAAAAGAATGTGTGAAAATGGGATTATGGTAAACAGAAGTGTATCTACTTTTCGGTTGACAGTTAGTAGAATCGCAAGCCCAGATTTTTTACATTTATACAAGCTATAGGGGAGAATGAGGATACTTGATCTCTGGGGATACTTGATTCCTTAGCTATATCTCGAAACTGGAATGTCTTACAAAGATCAAATGTTCTAGAAAAATGTGCCAAAATGAGCAAAATAACAATGCTTGTAGTTTAAAATTTTTTAACCAAATAATTGTTTGAGTAATTGAACTTTGTTTGAAAAATTTCACAAAATGTGACTTGAAGATCTTTTTTCATCACTTTAAAATGTTCGCTACATGGGAAAATTATGAAAAAAATATTTGTTCTAATGTATCAATCGTTCGAACGTAGAATGAACTTCACAGTGCCAGATTTTCAAAGCAATGGAAAACTCTCAACTTTTTTCAGAAATTTTTTTCTAAAATGTTGATTATGGGTATAATTGATCCCCTAGAGTTGGGTACAATTGATCTCCCTTCCAAACGGCATATTCTTTTTCTGAATTGATCGTTATGATTGCTGATCACGAAATTACTAATATTTATCCAAAAACTAATATTTATCAAACAATTGTCTGAAGAAAAGAGCAAAAATAATAAATTTTCTCTTAATTATAAAAAAAAATAGCGCCTTTAAGTATGTAATGTTATTAGCGTTAAGACAAAGTTATAGAACTATCTTCTTATGTCTGCTATAAATTGTGAAATGAGAACAAACATGACCAAAATAGTAAATTAACATTCTATCTTGGGGTTTTGTTTGATTTTTATACAAGGATTAGGGCTTCCTGAATAAAAGATCAAGTCTCCTTCAGTAGGGGATCAAGTCTCCCCTAACTTCAGAAAAATCGCTATTTTTTACTCCTACTAAAATGCTTCTAGTTCATCAACGGGTTTAAGTATCGTTCTAATTTTTGGAGCATAGAAATTTAAAGTTATAAGCTGTCAGAAAATGTTAAAGACGGCGAGTTGCTAAATTTTTCCAAAAAGATATGGTGAAAATAAGTAAAGGGGATCAAGTATCCCCACTCTCCCCTACCTATTCCTAAATGTTCCTTTCAAAATTTTAGAAATTTCACTATTCAGAAGACTGCCTGACTGCTGAAAAATCGTTAAACCAATTCGTGCCACATCGGCCGCAGGCTCTTCGACCTATTGATGTATGCAAAAGCGTTCCACCGGATGTTCTGCTTCGTTACGAACGGAAATGTAGCAAGTCGAAACAGAAGAGCTCTTGAGAAAGCAAAAAAGAGAGAGACGAAATCAACGTGGCTTGGCATGATTTTTGACAAAGTATCTACGAAGCTACACACCTATCTACATCTTCTCAGATTCGCGTCGCGAAATATGTGGCAGTTGTGAACGAAAGCAGATTAAATACGTGTAGCTGCAGGTTATTGACGAGAATCTCAATATTCTTCGAGCGTTTCGAGATTTGGCGGATTTGTTTGCTTCCTTAGCTTGTGTCTGACAATTTGATGCTTGAGAGATGTCTCCTCAAACAATAATTTAATGTTATCGTGATAAAAAATTTGAAAAAAAAATCCACAAAACATACCTTAGAAAACTTTTTTAAATAATTGAAAAAATGGTTTCAAAATGAAAAAAAGTATATTTTTTCATATTTAAATTGATCCTCGAATTACCAAAAAGTTATGATCCTTTGGACATCCACCACCCTCATTTTGCTAGATAAATAATCAGGCCTCGCTTTGTTTTTCATAATTTGGTGAAAATAATCAAACCGCGTCGAGCTGCCCTTCGATTTCCATCTTTTCCCTCTGCAAGAAACAGACAGCGAGTGATGGGGTGAGGCGCGAAAAAGTTTTCCCCGAAGGTTTCTGCGAGTGGAAAATTGAAAAAAAAAACGAACGAAAACCTTTATCATCTCGTTTACTGTCTCTCAAATTAAAAGAAAGCATTTTTCATACTCGTGTGCCATTCGCTTTTTTTTGGACAGGCTATTTGAGCAATATATTTGAATAGAAAAAAAATTGGGCATGCACAACTTTGCGCGAAGAAACATTTTCTACAGCAAGGAATTCGAATAATTTTGGCACTCTTCAAGCGCTCGGAGTTGGGCGAGTTTGGTTATTAAAAAAAGTTTTTTTTACAACTCTACTGTGAATTTTATCCCTAAGAAGTTTCTTTATTTTTCTCTCTCCCTGGAGAAAGAATAACCGTTCCCTACCTTTTTTTTCTGGATTCTACGGAATAAGCACGCGGGTGTCATTCAGCAAAATATTAATTCTGACGTGTTGGATTATAACACGGTTCAGTAATTTTGTTTTATTGTCTTGATAATCTCAAACTAGGCAGCGCCTTTTTTATTGTTTCCATTGAAATAATTGAGCAGGTTTTACAAGACTGTAGCAGGTTGATTGCAGATGGACGTGTTGATAGGATGAAAAAAATAAATATTACTCTTCATAAAAAGACTACAATTATGTTTTTGAAAGTTTTTTCTCCCCGGACTGAACTTCAAATTTGGAAAAATAGTACCGTGATTCAAAACAATTTGTTATTAGTTTTCACACAGTGTCTAATTGATTGAGGATTTTGAAATAACGCCAAATAACCACAAAGCTTATCTATATCACAAATGTTCCGCCCCATGTTTATATTCAAAGTTTTGTTTCCAATGATACATAAATTCAGGGGTGAAAACGATCAAACCAATTCGCGATTCATTTGGAACGTTTTTTATACGCTTAAATTAAAAGATATTCTGATTTTTTTGTCAATTTTATCAAATTTTTATCATTTTTGTCAATTTTGTCAAATTTTTATCATTTTTGTCAAATTTTTATCATTTTTGTTATTTTTGTCAATTTTGTCGATTTTTAATTTCTGGTATTTTTATCAATTTTGTCAGTTTTGTTATTTTCGTCATTTTAGCATTTTTTTTAGTTATGTTATTTTTGTCATTTCTGTCATTCATAATCTTTAAGAGCTTTTATTATCTCTTCCAGTGACACTCGCCCACTTTGAGGGCTCTTACTTATCGAAGGTATTCCAGTGAAACCTGTGGATTGGAATTTAACCAAGGGAATTTGCAATAGGTATTTTCAAACCGAAGAATCATGAAAAATGATAGATACAAAACCTGTTGAAGATGACACTGCAGAACAGGAATAAATCGACCATCACATCGACTCTAACCTGGACGAAACAAACAAATAAGTCGAAATCCATTAATCACACTCATAGAGTTCACATGGCGGCTGAAGCGAAAAAAAAAAAAATAACAAGGCTAATGATAGCGTGTAACATCCAGCACTTTATGATATCGATTTCTGTTTAGTATCCATCGGTCAAACAAACAGATTGCTGTTGTTCTCATCACATTCCGGAACGATCTGCTGCTGTCTGTCCAAACTGAATACAAACAGCCGGCCAGCATCATCGCCAGTCCAGAATCGGAAAAAGTGTTCAATTTCGAGGAACGAATCAATAGGTCACAGCCAAGGAGACACATTGTGGCATCATCGGAAATCCATCAATCATACACTCAGGAGAGCCGTGGAGCTTCGTTTTCTAGGTTCGATATTCCTACAAATTCTCAGTCGATGGCGATCGATCAGCTTCTCATTCCCTCGCCAAGCCAATCGAAATTATTTGCTAGGGGCAACGGGCAGGAGCCATCTGCCAAAGACAGCCCCGGCTTGCAGCAAGATTAGCAACAGATTTTGACCTCGGCCACAGGACTTCAGCAGAGTGATAAATAAGTTTGCACCATACCATTTCATCCATTCGCTCTCACTTGGTGGAAACAAGAAACGAAAAAAAATATTGAAGCTCTTCAGCTGTGACGAAGTTATTTAAGGAAAATGAAAATAGAACCTAATTTATCGATGGCCGTCGTCCATCGTCATTTGTTCATTCGAACGCAAAGTTGACGGTTCCCTTTTATACTCGTTACAAGATAGATAAGGAATACATAACACTTAGGAAAAGACGCCATTTTGACGATTAAAGTTCTAATTTCAAATTCTGTACACGCTCATTTTTTATAATCATTTTCGGATTTTTTATACCGTATTCAGGTTTTCTCCTGAAAACTTCAATTTTTGTCATTTATTAACCATAATGGATTGCTAATTTTTAACCATATTGTAGGTTCCGAAAATAATTTTTAACGCGATCTTAATTTTTTCTCTCTTAGCTGCCAGACGTGCCGAGAACTGATGAGTCCATTACCAGGAGGCTCAATTTGAGTTTTTTGGTGTGGGGAAGTGTGGCGGGCCATTAAGGAAAAAAAACCGAAATAATGTTTAAAAGTTCAGTGTTTTTCTATGGGGATTCTTTCTTGAGCGTTTTTTCTAGCTTGCTTTGATGATGCACTCGGAGTGGGTGGAAACTTATTTTTTTTCGTTAATTGTACGGTCAAAGTTATTTTTTTCGTAGATATGGAGGAAATTCGTAGAATAGATCCGCATACTTACAATATACTCAAAGGTAAGCCATAATATTAATATAACTAAGCAACTTCTCATTTTTATTAACTCATTTTGAGGTCGTTTGAGATTAGATTGAGAAATTGGACTTAACGACATAATATAATATAATGCTTTTTAGTTATTGATGTAGTTTAGTTCAGTTGCACGCAAAACTTATCGACTGTCTTGCGCGAGAATGGATTTTCCAAGCTTTGGACGGTTCCATCAGCTAGCCTTCCGGAATATACGAAGTGAACAAGAGAAGTATCGCGACTGAATCCGGAACAACTAGACTGTGTTACCGATTTAATCGTTGTTTGCATTTGGTACAAATTCAATGGTGTAATGTTTGTTTTGCGCGTAACGGGTGTTAAATAAAAAATGAGAATTTTTTCAATCACATATAAAAAAATTGTTATTTTTTTTTCATCGATTTTAGTATTCTTTATTAATAACATAATGTATTTTCTTCAAAAAAAATGTCAGTGAATGTTTGAGTAAGAGCCGTGGTCTGATGTTCGACGCAACTTTGTTGCGATGCTCTCACAAGAACGTTGTACGGCACTTACTTCCATTTTCCGGATACAATTCCGGATTCTTGTCAGTTGCTTCGTGTCCTTGGCCCTCCAATTGTTTTTATACACTAGGGCACTGAGTCAGCCAAAGAAATCCTCTATTGGGCGACACTGGGGCAAGTTTGTTGGGTTACGATCTTTCGGCACGAACGGTATCTTCTTCTCCTCAAGGTACGCCAGCGTCTTCTTGGCATAATGGGAAGACGCCTTTTTTTTTTTGTAGCGGCCCACCACACCACTTGTCCGGCCAGAAGACGTACTTCCCATCCGCGTGATGCTCGTTCAGGAACGGCAGCAGGATTTCATCGAGGCACTCTTCTTGATAGATTTGTTGGTTGATTGCCAGACCGCTCGGCTTAAACCAAGGCTTTGAAATGCCCCGATCGGAAATGGCGATGTACAACATAACCTTTTTTTCAAACTTGTGCTTGAACTTGTATTTCACTTCAGGCGGTGTGGATGACTTGTCGCTGGAGTAGTAATTATTATTTCCTGGAATATGCGTTTTAGACAGCGGAAAATCCAGAACGAATGACATCTCGCGGTATTTTTTGGTCATCCACCGACACTGTGATTTTACCGTCTCAATCTGCTCCTCCGTGTACTCCGGTGACCTCGTTTTCTTCCTGCAGACGATTCCTTCCATCTCGAGGGTACGATGGATCAATACGTGGGAGCAGCCATATTTCCGACCGGCGTCACGCAGGCTGGTTGCGTCCTTGTTATCAAACAGCTTCTTTAACGATGTCTTCCTCTGCTTCGTCATTATCGTCGCCGGACGATCACTTCCGCCCTTCCGCTCTACGTTCAGAGAACCCAGGATACGATATACCGTACTGACAGGTACGTTTTCTTCCTTAAAATGTGCCACCGTGAACTTTTTTCCTAGCTGGAAATGCATTTCGTAGAACCGTACAATGCGTTCGCGGAACACGTGCTGTTTCGACGCCATCTTTGCTTTGACTAAATTCAAACTAGCAAAACCAAACACGCCTACTGTTTCTAGGGAGCCCAAAGAGCAATTTTCTTGGAGAAAAAAAAATTTACGCTCTTTATTTGAGTACCTGAAGGTATTGAAAACTTTCTCATTTTTTATTTAACACAAATAACACATCTGACACCGGATCCAGAATAAGCCCAAAAGAAAAGAGCGGGAACCCTGAGCTTATGCGTGAACCGAAGCCATCTGCTCGTTCACTTAATTTGGAACACGGGAACAAATAAGACGTTTTTTTTTAAACCCTCACCGTAAAAATAGTGTGGTTTGTGTCGGATTCTTCTAAGGTATCTTCCGGACAATCATCAAGAAAACGTCCGTTACTGCCAAAATAATTTTGCGCTTCACGAACATCTGCATTTCCTCAACTCTTTCTCTATCTCAACTGTTTCTTAAAAGGCCCCTTACACACTCAACTAGAACCATTCATTTCCACGTATATATCGATCAAAATTCCTAATAATTATTTCAAATATTCATTTCTGCTATTGTACATCTGTATCCTACAGTTCGGAGTAGTGTGCGGAGTGTCCGGCCAAGTATGCCGAAGCAAAGGGAGCAACCGTGGCCAGGAAGAAGTGAGGTCCGTTTAACACTTCCGTCAACTGGTGTAACTCGGTAGGTGCCCGGTGAAATCCCCAACCGTCCTGGAAAGCGTTACGCCGTTTCTCAACGCTTTGCCAGGTTAAATTGTGTTCCGTCCGCAGTGCGAATACCACCAGTAGCAACTCCGAGCGACGCCCCTGTGGGCGGTGAAATATTTCGGGTAAGACCCGCCAACTCTATCGGACCCGCGGTCAACATCTCTATTGCCGGGGTTCCGGTACTATCGGTCTGGTGATCAGTTACCAATTATCAACAATCCCGATCCAGCCACCGAGATCAACAAAATTGTAGGCTGATCTACCCACGATTCTGGCCGACGGATTGTACAACTACGAGTTCCTGACTGCAGTGATGGCCATCCCAGGTTACAACGAGATTCCCCGCTAAAGGCAGAAAATGGCAAGTCTTAATAAAATGTAAAAACGTATTTCTTACTTCTTATAATTAGATTTTGTGTAATGAGCCCTAGAGATTTTGTCTTGTACGATTGTATTTGTCCGCTTTGTTGGCAGCGATTGGTCGTTCCTGTCTTCCCTGAGAACGTGCGCCGACCCTGAGAGTAAGTATTCGAGTTTAGATGGCAGGAAGTGGATGACTAAGTCATTAGCTTTCAACTGACAGATCGAACCAATCCAGGACAACGATGGGAATCGGAAGAGGTTGACTGTCGAATCAATTTAAAAATCATCCTTCTGGAATTTTTTGTGAATTTTGGCACGCATTCCGAAAACCTTTGTGTATCTATAGACGATGTTATCAGTTCAACGATGCATCAATGCTGCTGAACTAAGAGGACCACTGGTTTTGGTATTAGATGTGATCGATCGAATCAAAACAAAAAATGTATTGGTCCAATCGAATTTCAACGTTTTACTGAACAATCTAAATTCGGAAAAAAACTTGATGAAAATCTCAAATTTGCTCAAGCGGCGCTGTATAGAAAGCTTGACAAAGGAATGGAGCTCCAGCGTAAGGATAGATGCGAGTTCGTTAGAATCTTTTGTGCCGACTGAAGTAGAAGGATTTTTCCAAAAGATGTGTTTGGTTTTATTTCAAGTTTCAAGTTTGTAGAGAATAAAGTGAGGATAAATATCTCAGATGGAATAAACGTAAAATCTAGAACTAGAAGTATTGAAAAAAGAAGATTCATTAGGAGGAAAAATGTAATATATAGAGCGGTAAATGAAGAATTTTTTTATCCCGAATAAAGGGAGGAAAGAAAAATTCAAATCATGGATATAAAAGTTTTTCAAAAAGTGTGACGTAATTAAATAAGAGAAATGAAAATAGGGATGGGAAAAAAGTATTCCAATTAGAAATGAAACTCTCTTACAAAAAAGCAAACCTCATAGAGTTTAGTAAATGTAAAAAACCGGATAGTCGTAAGAGGTAAACAAATAAGTAGGATGTATTGAATGAAAATTAATTGCAAACCTCCGAGATTTAAAATTTAATCATGTTAATCATTCGTCTCCGCCTCTGTACTCCTTCAGGAGTAGCAGTCATTATCAAAAATTTCTAGAATTACTTTAGGAGTACAGAGGCGGAGGCGAATGAAGGGAATAAAGTGAGGATAAATATCCCTGATGAAATAAACGTAAAAGCTAGAGCTAGAAGATTGGCAACACTTTCACATGAGTGAGAATTTTCCCTGTTCATGTTCTCGGAAACTTTCGATTTTTGAGAGCATTCGTATAAATGAGAGACTAGAACTGTGTAGAGTTTAGGAAGAAACGAGTTTGAAGGGAACCGAAAGAAAGACAAATTAGTTTACAAGCTAATTAATGAGAGACGGATCGCGTTATGACTCGTGCAAAAGAAAGTTGGAATTGTGGAAAGAAAACGGCCAGTTTGAATGAAGTTAGAGAAAATATTGGAGAAAAGCTACACACTTAATCTTTTTTCCTGTGGTTGGGACGGTTTTGTCCTGTATTTTCAACAGCTGAAATTACAGGACGATTTCAGGACAGAAAAATAGCTCAGGAAAACAACTGTCAAACTCGCCTGTAGGCTCCAACCGATGTTTTCCTGTAATTTGCAGGGAGCTTAGACATTTTCCTGTGAGATCGAAAAAGGTTTCTACTGTGATTTGTAGTGAATTTAGTTTTTCTTTTTCCTGTTTCTACATTCTATTTACTTTAGAAATCAATACCAACGCCAAATGAACACAATTCATGTTTTAACAATTTCAATATATTTCAAGGTTTTTTAAATTCACTTTTTTCAATTTCACAACACAAAACCAAATCAAATGGACGAAAATAGTCGTTCTGAAAATAAAAAAAAATCATTAAATATTTTCATTACAAAAATACTGGAAAACAGTGAAAATAACTTACCCGTTGCGAATCATAGCATCTAAATCCTTTCGCACTTAGGTCCAACTTTTCGAAATCATCGTGAGTGGCGCTCTATTACGAGCTTCATCCCAATATATTGCGGCTGAACAGCACGGGTTTATGCCTGGTAGATCGGTGAGTACAAACCTTTTGCAATACACATCGTTTTGCCTGAACCAGATGGAGTCTAAAAAGCAAGTAGATGCTGTTTACACCGACATCAAGGCTGCATTTGACAGGATTGATCACAGAATATTGCTTGCCAAACTATCTAAACTTGGTGTTCATGAGAACATGGTTGTTTGGTTGGAATCCTTTCTCACAGATCGGTGTATCAGAATTAAATTTGGTGACAGCATATCCTTTCCTTTCATAAATCGGTCTGGTGTGCCTCAGGGAAGCAATCTTGGACCTCTGCTGTTTGTATTGTTTTTCAACGATCTGATAATCAGTTTGGATGATGGAACTAAGATTGCATACGCTGATGATTTGAAAATATATGTCCCAATAGAATGCTCCGAGGATTGTGCTCACCTCCAATCGCTGCTCGATCGGTTTAGTGAATGGTGTAGACTGAATAAGTTATCTGTCAGTGTCCCTAAATGCTATGTAATTACCTTCCATCGAAAAAAATCACCCATTCTACACGAATATAGCATCGATCATCAGCATCTTAAAAGGGTATTGGAAGTTGACGATCTAGGTGTTACCCTTGATGCACAGCTCACGTTCAACAGCCATCGAACAACCGTCATAAATAAAGCCAATCGACAACTTGGTTTCATTTCAAAAATAGCACGAGAATTTACTGATCCGCTGTGCTTGAAGTCGCTGTACTGTGCACTCGTCCGGTCCATAATAGAACATGCTGCAATCGTCTGGGCCCCCTACCAGCTGTGTTGGATCCTACGAATTGAGCGCATACAAAAGCGTTTTCTAAGATTCGCCCTACGACATCTGCCATGGCACCATCCTGAGGATCTTCCCGCTTATCCTAATCGCTGCCAGCTTTTGGGTATTGAAACACTGGAACGCCGTCGAAGGATTCAACAAGCAACATTCGTCGCTAAAGTATTGAACGGTGAGGTCCAGTCACCACACTTGCTGGAAATGATATGCTTTAGTGCGCCATTAAGGACCTTACGATCTCACTCGTTGCTATCAACTCGAGTCCACCGAACATCCTACGGCTATAATGAGCCATTGAGTGCGATGATGCGAGTATTCCAGGACGCTGAACATCTGCACCAGTTCAATGAACCAGCTAGTCGATTTTTTCGTCGTGTTCGTCAGTCCAGTCTATTTAATTCTATCTGATCTGTTTTATATATATATATATATATATATATATATATATATATATATATATATATATATATATATATATATATATATATATATATATATATATATATATATATATATATATATATATATATATATATATATATATATATATTAGAATTCATTTAAACAAATATGTTCGATGAATAAATGAAATAATAATAATAATAATAATAATAATAAGACAGCTGAGTCAAGTTCTTTTTGCTAAACATACCGGAAGCTTCCAATCCGGGGCGAAAGAATCTAACATCCGAATCTTCCAGTCATAAATTTCACCACCGTTCTGAAACCGATTATTTATAGGTACAAAGTTTACCGAAGCCTGGTTCCTGTTGCCGTTCTTCGCTTGCTCTCCACTTCCATTTCAATAAATATAATAAATAAATACTTTTAATCTGCGTGAGTACCATCAACTTAATAATAACAATACAAACAGAACCGAAAAAAAGACGGGTTGAGATGATTGGCGGTAAAAAACCTAATGCATTAGTGAGAAAGAGAAAAACAGTCATATTGTTTTTTACACAGACAAGAAAGAGAGGGAAAATTTGACAAGCAAATGTGTCTACCCTGATACAGGAGAACATTGCTTTAAATTTAAGGGGAAAGTTCAAGTTCCTGTACACTCGTAGGGATGTCATCCTAAATTACAGGAGAAATGAAGTGTCATGAGATTCAGGTGGGTTATCGTTCGAATTTCGTGAAATTTGAGCAATTTCCCTGTGGTTCGAAGAATCAATATCCCGAGCGGAAAATTGCAATCTTAGTGTGTAGAATAGGTTGGTCGGTCTCAACAATGGTTTTTCTTAAGTAGCTAAGTAGATTAAAGATGAATAATAATTTATCGCTATCCTCTAGGCTACGGTCGGCAGCTAAACTTTTGCTTTTTTTTTACCAGAAAATGTTTTTAAATCAATCAATAGGCGAAAATTGCTGGCGGAAAAAGTTAAATCTAATAAATATAACGTTGTTACATGAATACCATTTATTCAAAATTGTCGTGTCCCGAAGCCACTTCGCCTTCCATTTGGGTTTTGTCGGCCATATTTGCTTTGGTAGGATTGTCCATTTCTTTAAGACAACACTTGTGACGTCTATCGCAATCAACAATTACCAACAGAACGACCAGTTACTCTCCGCTGCTCTCGTATCTGACCGGCTAGCTTCAACGTTGACTCATGTTATCTCTTTTCTGCTTTCAAATAGTATAGAGATAAGTTATTGACTTCTCTTTCAGCTTATCCGAAAGAGCGGAGAGATTGTATTTTGCGTTTCTCCATACATATTTTTAAATAGCATTATTTTTTTTTTTTTAAGCCAAAGGAACTATGCGTTCGTTGCACTGATCTAAAAACTATCTTATTTTCCATTTTCCTTAATTGCCTAATATTGTTGGATATAGCTGGCATTTATATTTATCCCACTTGCTCTATTCACTACAAATATATGTATATTACTTCGATAAACACTGAACAAACTATCTCCTTAACTTATTAAATTTTTTGATATTTGAATAATTTACGCAAACGTTTATGCAGAAAGACAAACTGCAATATTTTGCCATGTTATCTGAATTTTATTTGAAATCATTTACTTTCAATCAATTGAACCCGGTTTCAATTGTTCCAAAAAGAATGAAAAGATCAACTGTGGCAAACCTGATGATAATGAATTACACACCGCAACTGATAAAAAACTGCAAGTGGATTCAGTATACATCGACTTCGACACAGTACCCCACAGCATTGCGGTGATGAAACTAGAGCGCTATGGTTTTCCTACAAGGGCAACCAGATGGCTGCACTCGTACCTGATGAATCGCAGAGGCTTCATAAACATCCGTGGAACATATACTTCGGTGTTCGATATGTCTTCTGGAGTCCCACAAGGAAGTAATTTAGGCCCCCTAATCTTTGTGCTTTTTGTAAATGACTTGGCAACCCGTCTTAAGTCATCAAAGCTTCTGTATACTGATGACCTGAATTCTACAGAGTAATTGATTCAATTGTGGATTGCGTAGCGCTTCAAGAGGATAAAGGAAGGTTATTGCTCTGGTGTGAAACAAATGGAATGAAAGTGAATGCCGAAAAGTGTAAATGTATAAGCTTTTTCAGAACCAGAGCTTCCGTTGCCTTCGATTACTCGTTCCGCGACACTACACTAGAAAGAACAATCGTGAAAAAGATCTTGGAGTAACATTTGATCAAAAGCTCTCTTTCGCTCAGCATATGGCAACAAAAACAGCAAAGGCTTTAGCTTTGTTCGGATTCCTTCGCCGAAATACTTCGAGTTTTATAGACCCTTATACTCTAAAGACTGTGTTCTGCTCGCTCGTACGCAGTGTCTTTTAATACGCCGCACCAGTTTGGACACCTTTAAACTCACACGCTCCAGCTCGACAACTACGTTACCAGATTCTTTTCTGGCTACCAAGAAGCAGAACTGTAATCGGCCAAAATCATCCATTACAACGATGTTGCCAAGTGTTAAATGATTTTTCTTATTTGTTCGACTTCAATGTATCCAAAGCAAAATTAAATGTTTGATTGGTAACCTCATTTGAAGCCAACTTTAAAACCTAATTTAAGATCAAGTTAATACTCATGGTCTGTATGACAACACAGTCAAAGACATCAAATATAATAAAATTTAAAAAAAGGGTTAATTTTGCAACTAATATTCAGTTTTTAAAAACGGTTGAAAAACAGGCATTCTCCAAGTTCTTCTTGAAATTTCATTTTATGAGTATTCACGGTAAAGTCATTCAACGAGTTAATCCAGGAAAACACGTCGATTTGTTCCACAACGGAGTTCGAATTGGTTTCGGAGCAAGCTGCTGAATGTCTGATCTCAGTTCTGTTATCGCATTCGTGAGCTGTGCTATAGTGTTAGTTTCCGGTGGAGCGCTAAATGCCACTGAACGATAGCTCGAGTTTAAAACCAATGCAACGCAGTCATCACAAAACCAGAGGAAATTTTTTGATAACGTTTTTTGCCTTACCAAACTTTTTGTTAGGCCAGTGCACGTAATGTGGAATCGTTTGCTGCAAATTCCTCTGCAAGCCATATGCTCGATTCCTGTAATTTCCTCGTTGCATTTCGAGCAGTTGGATTCCATTGCGCCTGATAGGTATGCAATAAACTCGCTGCAGTAAGGTTATAATGCTTCACGCTAGATGTCGCTTCGGTTGGAAAAAATCGCGATGGGTTGTTTAGGTTGTTTATTTAAACGTCCACGGTAAACAAAACATTCTTACAACACTCGGAACTTTAACGCGATATTTCACTCTTTCCTTCTTATGTCACGCAAGTACTCGATAATTACCGAGTTCTATTGAGAGTGATTCAAAAGAAGGACTGAACATCAATAATAAAAACAATTAAAAACACATAAAAACGGGTTATTTAGAAAACCTCTGAAGAAATTGCTCCACAAAATAAACAGAGTTATTAGGCGTTTCATGAATAACGGCGTGCATGAATAATGGCGAAATATAGGTGCTGTAAACGCCTTGATTTATGCAACAATAATAAACAGCTTCTTGGCTGGCCTGCAGTTCATATCAAAATCATCATTTGAATTTCATCTGTACCAAAAATTACCGCCTGTTAATTGTATTTAACTATTTTATTAGAGATTTACTCGATTTTCTCATAGTTCAACAACAAATTCGATTATATAGTAGATGTTTTTATGAAAATCAGGACAATTCAGGACGTTTCTGAGACAAATTGTTTATAAAAAATCAGGACAACTCGAGAGTTTTTGAAAAAAAAAAAAAAACAGGACGGTCTCTCGAACATTAGATCTAATTCTTATAAATCGGATTTTTGGTTTTATCACCGCGATTGTTTATATTTCGAAGTTATCGACGTTTTTCGGTGAGTTTTAAAAATAATCAAAACAAATTACCAGTTGTCCATACGTTTCGAGCTACTATGGCATTCGCTCCTCTTCAGTGGACAAACTGACTGGCCATCGTCTTAACTATTTTGGTTTTGGACCAAGTTTAGACGATGGCCAGTCAATAAGTCACTGAAGAGGAGCGAATGCCATAGTAGCTCGAAACGTATGGACAACTGGTAATTTGTTTTGATTATTTTTAAAACTCACCGAAAAACTTCGATAACTTCGAAGTATATTCTTATAAATCAAAACACCTGGCTCCTCTGTTCTAAACACACATACAAAATGAGGGGTGTTCAGGTTTTTTTATAAGAATGATTAAAAAAATACGGATAATTTGAATTGACCACTTTTTGATCCGAACACCCTTCATTAACTTCATTTTAAAGTCCTTCATACCTACAATTTAAATTCTTTATACTTTAAATTAAGACGATGAATTGATATGGCAACGTTTAAATTTTTATTTTAAATAATTTATTCCTCAACCAATTTAGCGTAAATTCAAATTTAAATTATTTTTTCTTAAATATTACCTAATGGTTTGCCGAAAAACTGAATAAATCTTTTCGAAAAAATTAAAACATGACGCAATTTTAAACTTATTGAAGTACAAGACTACTGTTTTTTAATCTGTTCTTGTTGAGTGATTCCAGTGACTCAAGTGACGCCCATTTGATTTTGAATGAATTGGCGTTAAAGGAATAAAAATCATCCCCGGGGTTTGTTTCTATCTTGCTTATCCATTCGTTGGCATCAAATTATGGCCTGGCTACAACTCAAAAATCGACATCCATTCACGATTCACACTTTGTAAGAAACGATGAATAAATTTGTTGGAAAATTACGTTTTCCAGGCTGCCGCGCCCGATGAAGAAAGATGCAATGTAATCGTTTTTTTTCTAAACAGTTTTTCTTATGGTTTTCTTTTCTATGATTGAATTGGAATTTCATGAATTTCATAATTTTATGATTCGAGACATAAACGAGACAATCGTAAAAAAGAGAAAAATTTAATCTTTTAATCTTCTACGAAAGCTTTCCAAAATAGAAACAGTTGTTTGAATATTCACGCTACCCTTTAGGCATTTTTCTCCATTTTAAGCTCCCACTCCCAGCAACCCCAGATGCAAAAAATCATCCCTTTCGAAGTCTTTCCGATCATTACGGCCAAACATCCCCAAAAATCTGCCGAAAAACGGTTGGGAAAAATCTCCCGTTCACATGGTAACTCAATCATCGCTAAATTTTATTATTTTGATAGCATTGGTAGATGGGCACAAAGCCGCCTCCGAAGCAAAGTTGTTGAGAAAAGTCGTTGGGTACACCATCGTATTGGAAGTTTGAAGGCCTTGTTCTACCGATGACGAGACGCGTCGTTTCCGTCAAAACTCTCGTCCATTAGTGCGGATGATGATGATGATGGCGGGGGATCAGAAGAACGAGGGCCAGGGCTATGTAGTTCATTCTGATTTTCTGCAAACATCGAGTGCATGTTGAGTTGATGTCTTCTTCCTTCGAAGGGATCAACCGAAAACAGGCTTGGGTTCCTCAATTGCTCCAGGCGATTTTCAGATTTTCAAATGAGAGAATCCATTCGCCGCATCGACGCTTCCGTGGCGTTCGTTCGTTCGTTTGACTGAGCCGGAAGTCGAAAACCGTCAACAGCAGCATCATCCTTCTCGAGTCAGCGTCGTTTGATTTTTGCCACACACCGATTTGGGTGGTGAGGAAGAATGCCATCAAAATTGGAGAGTTGGCCGAAAAAAAATTCTTATAAAAAATTTAAATATCTGCAACCTTCATTAAAAAAATTACTCAAATTCGCGACAGTGAAATTATTTTTTAAATAACTGGATACTTGACAAAATCGCTACAAGGTTTATCAAAAAAAATTAATTGCTTGAGAATTATCTGTAAACCTGTAAAGCATGATTCGATTTGAGGCTCACTGCCATATCTCTAGCTATTATAAGTAATAATAATTATAATTTATAACAGCATTTTTGATGCTTATGATTCAATTACTATTTTTTGATGATTTTGGCGCCCTCAATTAGAATCATTTATCAGATTTTGTCTATCACCCCTAGTTTCACCACTAGTTCACCACGAAACTTGTGTAAAAATCCCAACACCCTTTTTGAACTAATTTTTGTTTTTTGGCAGGGACACCAGATGTCTCCAAACACACCAAAGAGAACTGTCAAACCAAAACTGGGAAAAAAATAAAATTTAAGTCATTTTTGAACAGGTCGTATGAGCAACTTGGCATGCTTAAAGTAAAAACTGCCGTTGGAGATTCGTAGCACATTCTTCATGTTGCATAAAAAGTGTATCCTAAAATTTTGCAGCTTATTTCTTCAAACTTGCAAGAAGTATAATTTTGAATAATGGGATGCAAATGTGATACGTGAATTAAACCCGGCAAAAATAAAATGACAAAAATGGCTAAAATGGCAAAAATGGAAAAAACGGCGAAAATAGTAATTGAATTTTGGCTTTTTCGGTCTTGGATGTAGATCAAACAACGATGGTTTTTGAAATACCCGACGTTTCGACCAGTTTTGTTGGTCTTTTTCAAGGGAATTTGCTGTCTGTTGTTTTTGTCGATTTCGTTTTAGTCCAACGGCTAGGAGTCCATTGATTGCTGCTCGTATATTTCAACGGATGAAACGAAAAAGTTTTCATCTGTATCACTATGATCACACTGTTAACGTTCGTTTTAAATTAAATTTTGCTTAATTTAAAACGAACGATAACAGTGTGATCATAGTGATACGGATGAAAACTTTTTCGTTTCATCCGTTGAAATATACGAGCAGCAATCAATGGACTCCTAGCCGTTGGACTAAAACGAAATCGACAAAAACAACAGACAGCAAATTCCCTTGAAAAAGACCAACAAAACTGGTCGAAACGTCGGGTATTTCAAAAACCATCGTTGTTTGATCTACATCCAAGACCGAAAAAGCCAAAATTCAATTACTATATATCATTCCCGGTCGAAAACATAAACCTTACGGCGAAAATTTTTGTCATTTCTGTCATTTTTGTCATTTTTGTCATTTTTGTAATTTTTGTCGTTTGGATGACAAAAATGACAAAAATGACAAAAATGACAAAAATAACAAAAATTACAAAAATTACAAAAATGACAAAAATGACAAAAATGACAAAAATGACAAAAATGACAAAAATGACAAAAATGACAAAAATGACAAAAATGACAAAAATGACAAAAATGACAAAAATGACAAAAATGACAAAAATGACAAAAATGACAAAAATGACAAAAATGACAAAAATGACAAAAATGACAAAAATGACAAAAATGACAAAAATGACAAAAATGACAAAAATGACAAAAATGACAAAAATGACAAAAATGACAAAAATGACAAAAATGACAAAAATGACAAAAATGACAAAAATGACAAAAATGACAAAAATGACAAAAATGACAAAAATGACAAAAATGACAAAAATGACAAAAATGACAAAAATGACAAAAATGACAAAAATGACAAAAATGACAAAAATGACAAAAATGACAAAAATGACAAAAATGACAAAAATGACAAAAATGACAAAAATGACAAAAATGACAAAAATGACAAAAATGACAAAAATGACAAAAATGACAAAAATGACAAAAATGACAAAAATGACAAAAATGACAAAAATGACAAAAATGACAAAAATGACAAAAATGACAAAAATTACAAAAATTACAAAAATGACAAAAATGACAAAAATGACAAAAATGACAAAAATGACAAAAATGACAAAAATGACAAAAATGACAAAAATGACAAAAATGACAAAAATGACAAAAATGACAAAAATGACAAAAATGACAAAAATGACAAAAATGACAAAAATGACAAAAATGACAAAAATGACAAAAATGACAAAAACGACAAAAATGACAAAAATGACAAAAATTACAAAAATTACAAAAATTACAAAAATTACAAAAATTACAAAAATTACAAAAATGACAAAAATTACAAAAATTACAAAAATTACAAAAATTACAAAAATTTCAAAAATTACAAAAATTACAAAAATTACAAAAATTACAAAAATTACAAAAATTACAAAAATTACAAAAATGACAAAAATGACAAAAATGACAAAAATTACAAAAATTACAAAAATTACAAAAATTACAAAAATTACAAAAATTACAAAAATTACAAAAATTACAAAAATTACAAAAATTACAAAAATTACAAAAATTACAAAAATTACAAAAATTACAAAAATTACAAAAATTACAAAAATTACAAAAATTACAAAAATTACAAAAATTACAAAAATTACAAAAATAACTAAAATTACAAAAATTACAAAAGTTATTAAAACTACAAAAATTACAAGAATTACAAAAATGACAAAAATTACAAAAATTACAAAAACTACAAAAATAATAAAAATAACAAAAACAACAAAAATTACAAAAATTACAAAAATCACAAAAATTACAAAAATGACAAAAATTACAAAAATTACAAAAATGAATAAGTTACAGAAAATAAAAAATAAACAAAAATTACAAAAATTACAAAAATAAAAAAAAACAAAAATTACAAAAATTAAAAAATTACAAAAGTTTTTAAAATTACAAAAATTACAAGAATTACAAAAATGACAAAAATCACAAAAAAAAACAAAAATAACAAAAAATTACAAAAATTACAAAAAATAGCAAAAATTATAAAAACAACAAAAATTCAAAAATAACAAAAATTACAAAAATTACAAAAATTACAAAAATTACAAAAATTACAAAAATTACAAAAATTACAAAAATTACAAAAATTAAAAAAATACAAAAATTACAAAAATTACAAAAATTACAAAAATTACAAAAATTACAAAAATTACAAAAATTACAAAAATCACAAAAATTACAAAAATTACAAAAATTACAAAAATTTCAAAAATTACAAAAATTACAAAAATTACAAAAATTACAAAAATTACAAAAATTACAAAAATTACAAAAATTACAAAAATTACAAAAATTTCAAAAATTACCAAAATCACAAAAATTACAAAAATTACAAAAAATACAAAAATTACAAAAATCACAAAAATAACAAAAAATACCAAAATGGCAAAAAATATAAAAACTGTAAAAATTACAAAAATTACCAAAATTACAAAAATAACAAAAAATTACAAAAATTACAAAAATTACAAAAATTACAAAAATTACAAAAATTACAAAAATTACAAAAATTACAAAAATTACAAAAATTACAAAAATCACAAAAATTACAAAAATTACAAAAATTACAAAAAATACAAAAATTACAAAAGTTACAAAAATTACAAAAATTACAAAAATTACAAAAATTACAAAAATTACAAAAATTACAAAAATTACAAAAATTACAAAAATTACAAAAATTACAAAAATTACAAAAATTACAAAAATTACAAAAATTACAAAAATTACAAAAATTACAAAAATTACAAAAATTACAAAAACTACAAAAATTACAAAAATGACAAAAATGACAAAAATTACAAAAATTACAAAAATTACAAAAATTACAAAAATTACAAAAATTACAAAAATTACAAAAATTACAAAAATTACAAAAATTACAAAAATTACAAAAATTACAAAAATTACAAAAATTACAAAAACTACAAAAATTACAAAAATTACAAAAATTACAAAAATTACAAAAATTACAAAAATTACAAAAATTACAAAAATTACAAAAATTACAAAAATTACAAAAATTACAAAAATTACAAAAATTACAAAAATTACAAAAATTACAAAACTTACAAAAATTACAAAAATTACAAAAATGACAAAAACTACAAAAATTACTCAAATTACAAAAATTACAAAAATTACAAAAATTACAAAAATAACAAAAACTGTAAAAAGTACAAAAATTTAAAAATTACAAAAATTACAAAAATTACAAAAATTACAAAAATTACAAAAATTACAAAAATTACAAAAATTACAAAAATTACAAAAATTACAAAAATTACAAAAATTACAAAAATTACAAAAATTACAAAAATTACAAAAATTACAAAAATTACAAAAATTACAAAAATTACAAAAATTACAAAAATTACAAAAATTACAAAAATTACAAAAATTACAAAAATTACAAAAATTACAAAAATTACAAAAATTACAAAAATTACAGAAATTACAAAAATTACAAAAATTACAAAAATCCTTTAACTTGCAAAAACTACATTAATTACAAAAATTACAAAAATGACAAAAATAACAAAAATGACAAACGTGACAAGAATTACAAATATTATTAAAAATAATAGAAACTTAAAAAATGACAATTATTTAAAAATTGCATTAAGGGCTTGTGATATAACTCAGTTGGCAAGTCTGTTGTCTCCTGAGCCGATGTCCGCGAGTTCGAGCCCAAGAGTAAACACAGTTGTACCGGATAGTTTTTCAATAACGATCCGCCAACTACAACGTTGATAAAGTCGCGAATGCCATAAAGATGGTAAAACGACTATAATCGAAACAACAAAAATTGCATTATATTTACACAAAAATATTTGTTATTGGGTAGAAATTGGATCTACATCTGCTTCGTTTAGTATGATGGAATTTCTGAAGAAGAAGGTCCGTGTAAACTTTATCATCCAAAAGAGAAAACCATCCACATTGAATTCTCATCATCTGGATTCGATAGGAATTCGAGCTCAGCTAATAAAGTGGATACTGAATGGGAGGTGGACTCGCATTTTTTGCTAATGAAGAAAATTTCAAAGCGGGGGAAAAAAACTGATTTTTGAGTAGAAACGCGAGCATATTTATGGCATCGTCTTGCTTCTGGTCGTTAATACTGGATTCATCGTCTTTTTTTTGCAACCAACGAAAATAGATGGAAGCTAAAAATAATAGAAAAATTTTAATCATCTAGCGTTTGGAATGATATTTTTGGTCCACTCAAAAATGCGAAAAATATGATTAGGGTGAATTGATGCGAGAATGATAGGTTGATAGATTTATTGGAAACAGATTAAGTATTCCAAAAGAATGTCAAAACGATTAATATTGTTTTGACTGAAGAAGTTTTTTTTTTAATTTCAGCAATTTTTTTCAAGATAGGAGAACGAAAGAAACCAATGTATCTCTGTTTTAGGCATATCAAGCCATTCTTAGCTGAGTGAAAAGCGTTAACGCAATTTTCTTGTACGTGAGCACCTGTTACTCGAAATCATTTCCCATCCTTGATGGCTTGTTTCTTTGATGTAAATCCTGCAAACATCCCCAAGCGACCATTATCAAAACTCATTAAAACATTTACGTCGCAGAGTTGGCCCAACTAACTAGAAGGAAGAAGGGCATCAGCCTTCAACCGGTCTTTTAAAGCACCGAAAGTAGTAAATATTCTCAAACTCAGCTGCAACCAACCCTCTGCTTCCTGGAAACGGTCATCTTCAATTTTCTTGCGAACTTGTAACGCACACTTTAAATCGACCTTCCAAGATGCTCTAGAAGCCGTGGCAATTTACTCTAGCCATTGGGAAGCGCTGGGAATCCAAATAACGATAATTATGATTAAAATTAATAATTTAAAAGTTATTACCGGAGGGCCCTTCGTCAAGGTTTCTTCCTCTTCCTCTCGTCGTCGTCATTCTCCTCACCCCTCTTCTGCTGGCTGTTCGGAACGGTTTTGCACCATTAGCATTGAAAATTACGCAACCAAAGTTCGCGCGTCGCGTAACCTTCGTCATCAAGCAGCAGAGAGCAGCAAACGCATCGCCCATAATTACCGAACGCGCGTCCCAGAGCGATTTCTTCATGCAGACCGAGTTTTCAATTCTGGAGCCTCGCAATACTTGCGATTGGGGAGCTATTTTAAGATTTTCTGTAAAACTGTCACACCACCCCCCTTTTGAACGGAAATTATCTATCCGGGACCAAACGAACGTCAAGGAGTAACAATCGACTGTCGGATTCGTTGCGAAACCTTTTGAATTTTGAGAGGGAGTTGCTAAGCTGAGAGCTGGCTCAGTGGCTCCCTAATTGAATTACATTGTTGGCGTAATAAAGGTTTAGCTTGGCTTTGACCCGGGGGGTACATTTATGAATCACTATTACCCCCGGAGGTAGGCAGCTCGAGCTCAAGTCCAACATGTCAAAACTGATGAAACCTGTAGGGCAACATTTGAAGCCCGTTTTAATGCCCTCTAGCGTTCTAATCTGTTTGGAGCATGTTTTCTACGAGATTCTATTACCCATACTTATTTGAAACATTTTGAAAATTTTCAATCACTTATCTAATAATTTGCATTGTAAAGACTAAGAGTTGAGGAATAATGTAGATTTTAAATAACCTTATTTATGAAGAGATTTCCTGTCTGAGATAATTTTATAAAAGACATACACCGTCTTAGCCGATTGTGGCTTTACAGACTGAATAAATGACGCGGACAACTTAAGAATAACATTTAACACCCAGTACCGAGATGGGAATCGAACCCATGCCATCAGTGGACCAGCGATTACCGTCTTACCACGCTAACCACTCGACCACCGAGGCGTACGTATTTTAGTAAAGCTTTTTACAATGACGACAAATTGGAAGAAATTTATGCAATTTCTTCAGTTGTTTAAATAAGTTCGATAAGCCCAAATAAAAGAAAACAAACAATTTTACATTCTCAAGCTGAAATGTGTTACAATTCTCAATCATCGACGAGCTCCCCGGTCTTCGAATCTCGGTAGAGATTCTGTGAAACGCACCGCAGAGATGTTTAGCAATACCTCCGTAAAGAATCTTCAATTGGAATTTGAAAATAAATTCAAAAATTTACATTGAACAACTTTTACTTGAAATAATCATTACCTAAAACGGGCTAACTTTGATCACCGGAGTATCTTTGACCAACAATATAATTTTGCACATTATCATCAATAACTTAGTCTATAGTTTGAATTTACTATTTTTTACGTTTAAAAGCCAATGAATGGAGCACCAAAAAGACAAAATTTGGTTTGTATTTGATTTGTTTTTTCTGTTAGTAAAAATGTAATTTCAAAATCTTAAAATATCTTCTTTTTCCAAGGCTTGCAAATAAACAGCTCCCCTGATGAACCCAAAAAGCATTTAGAAGCAAACGGTTTGTTGAATGTGAAAGAACCCTTTGTGTATGTATAATTTAAGTGCTATTCTTTTAGTGATAGATTTTTTATTTTAAAAAAATAAGGACATTTTCCAAGAGTAAGCCCGTATTGGACAAATTGATGAAAACGCTATCAAATGGTTAACTTTGAAGAAAAAATGAAATTGGAAATAGTGGGTGGGCCTAGAGG
Organism: Uranotaenia lowii; assembly: GCF_029784155.1. Classification (NCBI taxonomy): domain Eukaryota; kingdom Metazoa; phylum Arthropoda; class Insecta; order Diptera; family Culicidae; genus Uranotaenia; species Uranotaenia lowii. The sequence continues at coordinate 267,693,243 of NC_073692.1, forward strand.
AATGTGTTAAGGATTTTTTAATCAAATTTAAAGTAGTCTAATAAATTTCTGCAGCCATGTTTTGCGTTTATTGGAGTCCAGTACTGATTTTAAAAATATAAAACATGCAACATTCTCCTTTACAGAAAAAATAATCGAAAAATATTGAAAAAAGTGATCAATACTACCCCGGATTACGGCACTCAAATTAAGTAACTAAGCCCATGTAACTATGCAATTTTTGGAGAAAAATGTAAAAATTGTTTCCTAAACGATAAAGTTATTCGTAGAACTGAAGTGGTACGTGATCATAACTAAACTTCTTTGATTTTTTCTGCGAAAAAAATTAAGGTTAAGGGTTTCAACATTAAATAATAGTTTAAATGTTTAAAAAAAGATATGAAAGTAAGGTTGCCAGTAGAAGTCCTACGCTTCTGAAGTGCCTATTGGAAAATTGACCACCCCAATGAAAAATATGACTGCAATTTATTTGAGAAGCGCTCCCACGGAGCATAAAATTTGAAAACTCAACAATATACCAACAAGGAAAGGTTCTAAATTTTTATGAAGTTCGAGCATTTTGTTTGTTTGTTTTTTATTCCAGTAGAGTAATAACACAATATTCGTTCAAATCACTACTAGCGTGATTTACATTTGTATTTCTCGTTCACTTCGGTTTCCTATAACTAGTTTTGGTTTCCTATATCCAAAAATCTATTTATATGCCGGTTTTATCTAACTTACAAACTCAGAAAAAGTGCTAACTTTGGTGCTGTTTCCAGAAGTTCAAACATTCTCGCTTGAAAGTGGCTTCTGATTGTAAACGGTGGTAAGGAATTGTAGTTCACAACGCGTCGGACGAAAACGAATATCAAATTCTTCTTTTGTAATACCCCACCCCTTCGATTTTTCAAAAATCCTAGAGGGGGGCATACATTATGTTTAAGATTTTTTTTTGAAAAAAATAATAAATTTTTCGAAAATTTAAATATTTTAAAGAGCGAAAGTCTAACTGTCTAAGGTGATAATCGTTTCACCTCTTATATTCGATATTTTTTCAAACTTTCAATCTACATAAAATATCTCGATACTTCGATTATCTGTAATGTGGATTGTATGCAAAAAAAATTCTACAATTTATTGAAAATTTGGTTTTTTTTTATAAATTCCTCCTCATGATGTTTTAACTCCAAGCGATAAAAGAAGAATTTCAAATTTGTTCCGGCCTTATTGAATTATAGAAAAAAAAAGTTATTTATGCAACAAAACGAATTTTTTCAGTATTAAATAATTACGTCTAGTGATGAATAAAAAAAAACCGAGTTTTGTGCATACAAAATTTTAAGCAATTAAAATCTCTGAAAATATAACAATCAACCTACAAGAAGCACATCTCAACTAATAACCGCATGTGGAAGACGATGCGGTTGAAAATTTTAGATCAATTAGGTCGAGGAGTGTGCGTTTGCAAGCAGAAACACAATATGAAAAAGCCGCAGTGTCCGGCACAAAAACGCTAATCCGCTAATCGCTAATTAGTCCGCTAACTTTCGGCTAGCGATTTCATTTTCTCGCTAAACTTTTCTTCAGCTAGCGGAAAAGAAAGTTCCGCTAATTTTTAGTTCCGCTAACTGAAGAACGCTACCTCTTTAAAGTGTTAATTAGGCCATACACTTATAGATCATAAAGTCGGTATCATTCAGATTCAAAATTTCGAATCCGATCTTGTATTTAAATTTTCGTTTAAGATTGATTTCAGAAGCTATTTGATCTCGATTTTGACTGGAATCAAAGGAATAAGCGTCATTTGGAATTGTTTTCACTTGAATTTATGTCTGAAGCATAAGCCTTCTTTGAATATAAAAGAGATGAAAAAGTTGTAAAAAATGAAATTTCCAGAACAAAATAAGTCAATAAATCAATAAATGTTTTGAGTATTAATGTCAAAATATATGAAAAAAAATTCGGACAAAAAAAAACATCTGCAAATGAAAATGCAATGCATCTGTAAAATGATAAACGGGTGAATATTTTAAAAAAAAATGATTCAAAAGTTTTTCCTTTTACTTTACGCCAAATACGCGAACTAAAAGTTAAAGTGTACTGACGCAACTGATATGGACAAAATATTACAAAATAAGTATGAAAACTGCCCCTACTGATAACTTCTAACAACTTTTCTAGTCAATATTAAATAAAGATGGCTGAAAAATTTATGTTTTGCTTATCTTTTTCAAAACTTTCAACTATCGATTAGCGATAAGCGCTTTGTTATAGATCGATAACTTTTACGCAACATTTAGCGGTTTTAATTAGCGATCGCTAACTCGGTCAAAGTTAGCGCCGCTAACTTTTCAGTTAGCGATGCCGAACACTGGTAAAAGGAGGTCTTTCGATACTGTTTCAAGTATCGAAAAGTTGACTTTTCAAAAGGCAGCTGGTCGACATACATGGTCGTTTTTGAGGTTGATTGTCCCAAAACTGACAAGTATTGGTGAAACAATCAGCATAATATCACGAACACTACCAGCGGCAAATGGGACTATTGAGCCAATCTGACAAACAAAGCCCAAGCAAAAAAAAGTCACATTTTTTCTTGAATAAAGGCTTTGAAAGTTACGTATTAACAGACAAAGAGAATCGACTGCCCAATTTCCTTGAGTGAACTTTTTGTACTCATTAATGAACTTGAAAGTTGCAAAAGTGATTAATATGTACGTTGTATGTGACTTATTTTGCTCAATTCCCATGAGTGAACTATATGTACTCATAAGTGAACTAGAAAGTAGCAAAAGTGATTTATATGTACGTTATAAGGGACTTTAGTCACATAAAGGGCACAAAAGTACTCAAAGTGGGTTCAACTAAGCACAAAAAGTGCATTGAGGTGCTTTCTTCCTGGCTGGCTGGTTGTCTGGTTGAGCGCGTGCCCCTATAGGTATGCTACAAAATCATAACACCACTTGGAGTTTAAGTTTCAATTACAACAACCAACACCATCTAGGCATGATCTTGTGGTAGCGTGCTCGATTGTCACCACGAAGGTCGGGATTTGATACCCAAGCCGGGCAAGTTTTTTTCAATAAGTAATTTTATACTTCAGTGACCATTCCAATGCGCGATATAAGAAGGAAATTTAAGAAAGAAGCAATCGAGAAGCAAATTGAACAAATCTTCGCAAACCGCAATTTCTCGAATTTGGAGTCTGGTGCTTGGCATTATTTCGGTACCATGTACTGAACAAAGTAAATAATCAAGAGAAGGTTATATAAACCGAAGCCAAGGGTGCAATTGAGATAGAAAAAGAATTTTCGCTCATTTTACGATTTTTTGGAAGCTGAATTGTACGGTCACTGGAGGCTGAATAGAAGGTCATTAAGACTTATTTTGGAACTTGAAAGTATCAATGAGAGCTTAAACTTTGAGCTGCATAGAACGTACTTCATATTAATGATGAATAGAGTGTCCGTCCCGGGATTTCCCGGGAATTTGAAAAATTCGGGAATTCCCGATTCCCGGGAATCGTAGTTTCATTCCCGGGTATTCCTGACATGTATGAAATTCTTTCTCTGGAATAGCCTGAAAGTTGTTCTTTTTGAAAATTTAGTCATACAAAACTCATTGAGAATATGCCTCCTGTATGTATCCTGTGGCAGTAGACATTTTGCAGCCATTTTGTTAAATTTTTTATATACAAATAGATAAGTTTAAAAAGATTATATGTATTTCCACACCGTATTCATTCAACGAAAACTCACAACAGTTCGAAAAATATATGAAAAATTGCGTAGCTGGTAGACAGAGTCTTGAAAGTAACATTCATGCACTTGTTTCCCTTTGGCTTTGAAAGCCAGATGAATTTCAAATCCTCAAAATGAAGAATAAAAAGTTTTTTTTTTATAGAGAGCGAATATGTAAAGTGTTCAGAAAATCGAAAAATTATTGGAATAATCAAACAAATAAAAACATATTTTTTAATCAACCCCTAATTGCATGGATGAATTCTTCATTTGACTTATTCAGGTTATTTTATAGTTCGTTAGGCTGTTTCTAATATATCATTGTTGAAAACAGTTTAACTTATTTGATAAAAATAAGTTAAAAAACATTATGAAGGGTACATTTTGAACAAACTATGGGATTGTACGCACGAAAAGTTCGATAAGCGATGCATATTTGAGTCGAAGTGTATATATTTTACATGTTTTTTTATATTTCCCGGGATCGTGGGAATTCCCGGGAAACAGGCCACCAGATTTCCCGATTCCCGGGAACGAGAAAATGGCCGGGAAATGGATACTCTAATGATGAAGCTGAGTAACCTTTTTTGTATCTGTTGTATGAGACTTTTGGTTGCATGGGATGTTTTCTACGCTTTAAGCGTGAATCTAAACCGATCACAATGGGGAAAAAATTGTATCCCGTATGTGTATAGTATGCTGTTCTGTATTGAAAATGACTGGAGAATCGATTGGACATAGTTTTAGATGCCGCACGAGCTTACGAACGGAGAAATTGTGCCTTTTTAACCCTTAATTCCCCTATATTTTGAAAATTATCCACGGAAAAAAATAAATTAAACTGAAATTTTTTGAAAAAGTTGTCCTATCTTGTGTGATTATTCCGCGAAATCAAATAAAGGATGTTTGAACCACCACACGCTTCGGAAAATGGAGTTATGGCTGATTTTGATCTTAAGTCCCCTAAATTTTCCAAAAAGATAAGAAAAAGCAGGTTCGGACTTATAAATTTGAAACCGTGAATGTAGGGGAATTCAAGGTATAACAGCCTTCAATCCATTTCCAGATGCGTGCGGTGGCTCAAATATTCTTCATTCGATTCCTCGAAAAAAAATCACACAAAATAAGTTTCATTTGCTTAAAAAAATTTCCATTCCGAGCTTACCATTTTCATAATTAGTTGAAAAATGTAGGGAATTTGAGGGTAAAATCAGCCATAGTTCCATTTTCCGAAGCGTGCAGTGACTCAAACAACGTTCACTTGATTCCTTGAAAAAAAATCACATCAGAAAATCTCGTTTGCTTCCAATATCCAGACTGGAACAAGCTTTTTCTTAACTATTTGAAAAATGTTGGGAACTTGCGGATAAAACAGCCATAACTCAATGTTTCAATGCGTGCGGTGGCTCAAATAGCCTTGGTTCGATTTCTTGGAAAAAATATCATACAATATAGGTCTTATTTGGTTCAAAATTTACAAGTCGGAACATGTTTTTTTTCAGAATTTATTGAAAAATGTAGGGGAATTGAGGGTAAAAACACACATAATTACATTTTTCGAAGCGTACGGTGTCTTAAAAAGCCTTCATTCGATTCCTTGAAAAAAAAAATCGCACAAGATAGGTCCCTTTTGGTTTCAAATTTTCAAATCCGAACATGCTTTTTCTGAACTATTTGAAAAATGCAGGATAATTGAAGGTAAAACAGCCATAACTCCAATTCCCGATGCGTGCGGTGGCTTCTTTCGACTTCTCGAAAAATACTCAAGATAAGTCTCATTCGGTTAAATATTTTCAAATATTTTTTGCATCAGAAACTTCTATACATCAATACGCCAAATTTGAAATTCTTTCCTTCCGAATCCTTTTTTGCAAATTAAATGCACTTTCAGTATCATTTACGGAACACATAAAAACCAGAAATTGCTTAGTTTTTATTCCAAGAGCCTTGGCTAAACGCCCCAAGCTCCAAACTATCGCCTCCGAAAAGCAATTCGGTCGACAGTTTTAGCGTAATGATCGTCATCATCATCAACATCATCTCCGACACTCTCGCGCTTTCTTGAATTTAGGAAGGAGTGATTCCCCATCCTCGACAGTTCCGAGGATGCCCTCGTCATTGTCGTCCTCCCAATTGTGCAATGCAGCATGAATGGCATCGGCGAGGGTGGCAACAAATGGATATTAGGCACTATGTAGAAGGGATTCATCAGTGGAAAAGCCCCCCCCAAACTGGACGGGGATAATCAGAGCAGAAAAAAAGTTCTGGTTCTACAGAAAAGACGATGGGAAACGCTTTGGTGATGCAGCAGCCACAATAAAACTAGGCACGATTATTGCGGCACTGTTAGAACCTAGGCATAAGAATAAGACGGAATGGCTAGACGGTTGAATGAATTTGTTCTCCTTGAGAATTTGTTCATCAAAAGTTGTCCTTTACTCGTGGTGGATTAGGGCTACCATAAGCTTCCGAAGATTCAAAGAATTTGTTATTGATACATATCCAAAATTGTTTTTCCGAAATTTTAACAATTGTTAAGGATTTTAAGATAATCAGATTTTTCAATACTGGAACATCTTCTTAAAGATGTTAGAAGAAAATAATTTGAAAAAAAAAATTAGACGAGTTGAGGAAAATGATCATTTGAGATAAACATATTCTTTTTGCTACAAATTTCATTCGGAAATTTTGAAAAACGTGTTTTATTCCTTAAATATATTTTCAGAAGAAGCACAATACAAGATGCCCAATTTGCCAACCCTAGGATAGTTGAAAGAAGCAGCAGTATCTAGGAATCAAGGACGTACTTTCCCGCTAGATTAGCGAGAGGGTGAGGATGGCTGACGACAACTTCGGGCCGAAGCGGAATAAAACTATTACATGAAATTATTTCAAGGATTTGGGCTTCCGTTTTTGTTAGGGTGATGGAGTAAGAATTCTCCCCTCGTCCTGTCGTTTAGTCTCGTACGGAATCTTTGATGCAACGCTGCTGCTTCTCAAGGAAACGTTTAACACGAAACTTCTCGTTCGGCACTCGTCGAATTGTTTGGGCGAGAATATAAAGTTTTTTTTTTTTGCTTTTTTGATGGTGGATGGAGGAAATCGTCGATTTGTCGTGCTATTTTACTGTGTGTTTTTGAACAGAAGCTAGACCAATAAGCAGACTAATAAATAATTTCCCTTATGGCCATCGACGAGGATGGGTTTTCGAATTAGATTGCAGACATTCGAGCAAGGCCGACCATATGTGGAAATGGTTGTTTTATTAATGTCATGACCAATTTCTTGCAGAAATGTGAACGAGCTAATGAAATTGCATATTTTGTGGTCTACAGTGTTCCAGAACAAATTGCACTGGTGAATCAACTGATTCGATAAGTCGACTGATAGCGAAATTCCCAAAGTACAATCAATGAAATAAGGAAATAAAAACTTTAAAATTTATAAATAAAAGGAATCAATCAGAAATGTTACCGTAAAACGGGGCATCATGCAACAGCAGGGTCAGATGCAACATTCGTATGCTACAAAACTTATTCAATTTTTATTTTTATTTAATGTAATAAAGTAATCAATTAATGATAACAAAATGATGATGACATAGTTTCTCACATCGTGAGATATTTTTTTTAAATTTAATATTCTCATAGAATATTTAAAACATTGAGCAATAGATGTGCAAATTTTAACTTTTCGATGCCGTAGAAAACTAAACCCAGTATGACGGATTGGCTAAATGATATCACCTACAAACATTATATTGCTTTTACTATCCTATGCCGACATAGTAGGTGTGAAAATATTTTTCGAACGATCACCAAATTTTTTTGCACAAATATTTTTATAATTCAGTTATCAGTTTGGACTAAAACAGGGTTACCATACGTACTCTTTTAAGAATACATGTACTCTTTTTTTATCGAGAAATCAGCGAGCTCTTCTTTTTGTGAAATCTTGCGGAATGTACTCTTTTTCTGTTGAAAGACATTTTATCAGAGAAACGAACTTATTTCTTCCAGTACTTAAGTTTGTGTTTCTTTACAAAAAATCCTAAAGAAATGCATTACTTTATGCATTCATGGCATGGTACTTCAGGTTTCTATGCTTATTTGAGTTTTCCAAACGATGAATTAAATGATATAAGAAAAGCTTCTCCCAGGCATCGAAATAAACTGTGCAGGCAATCAGCGCGTTTAAATATGCAAGTAGCGCCCAAACAGTTGGCAAAGATCATAACAGAAACGACCCTTTGACTTTGCACTAAAAATCTGCAAGAAAATGAACAAAAACTAAAAACGATAGCTTTCAATTTGTAAAAATATTTTTTGAAAAGTCATAGTTGCCAGGTCAGTCACATAACTAGCAACTAATTGTCACTATTTGAATTTAAATTTATTGGTTTCTCCCGTTTCCCCAAATATTTTGAATTATGATTTCAACGTACCGTCAAACGGGGCTTCATGCAACAGCGGGGTTCGATGCAACATTTATACAACACTACATTGAATCAATTTTTAATTTAATGTATTGTAATAAAGTTATCTTTTAATGATAACAAAATGATGATGACATAATTTCTCGCATCTTAAGCTAGTTGTCTTAAGTTTTTTTTATTTTTCTGTAAAATTTGAAAAATCGAGCAATAAATGTACAAATTTTAACATTTTTTGATGCCGAAAAAAACTTTACCCAGTATGACGGAACGGCTTGATAAAATTACCTACAAACTTTTTACAGGTTTCCTCATGTTATAACAACATTGTTGGTGTAAAAATATTTTTCGAACAATCACCCAATTTTTTTAAATTAATATTTTTAAAATTCAGTTAGGTGTCTGGGGTTAAATGCAACAAAATGCAAATCAAAGAAATACCTTGTAAATCTCGTTTCCATGTGCTGGAAAATGAATGTTTTGTATCACGCGTTTGTAAACATTTAAATTTCATTCATCCAAACATTTATTTTTATGATTTCAGTTTGTAAAATTTTTCGTAGTATTATTTAACCCCTAAATGTATGCAGCATCCTTATTTTCTGAAAAAAATGTGAAAATTTGTTTTTACAGACCCAAAAACTACTGCAATTGGTGTTGTCATGCGTAAAAGTCTTTAAGGCATCGCAAATATAATAAAAACTATGAATTTTCGTTCGTGTTCATAAGATTTTTCATTAAAAACAAAGTTTGTTGCAAGTTACCCCATTTTCTAAGGAGTGTGAAAATCGCATGTTTTTAGAAAATTAAAAATAACTGAAGAAACCAATAGTTTTTTTAACTACGCCAATTTGATGCCTCAGTATCCTTAAAACTTTTGATGCATAAAGGATACGATTAACTGTGAACATAAGTTTTTTAGAAGCCATTGAAGTTGAAAATTGATGCATGTTGCCCCAGTTGACGGTACTCTTTTTGGCGTTGAAGGATATGGTCACACTAGACTAAAATGCATCACAATGCAAATCAAAGTAACACCTTTTAAATCTCGGTTCCATATGTCAGAATATGATTGTTTTGCATCACGCATTTGTTAATATTAAAATATCATCCATCCAAACATAAATTTTCTTGTTAGCTAGTAGAATTTTTTGTAGTATATTTCTACCCCTGAATGTATGCAATCCCCTTATGCTTTTTTCTGTAAAAACACATATGAAAGAAAAAAAAACTATAAATTTTCAAACATTTTCGATTGATTTTCATCAGAAATAAAGTTTGTTGCAACTTACTCCCTTTTCTTAGTAGGGTGAAAATCACATGTTTATGTAAATTTTTAAATAACTGGTAGGGTAACCAACAGTTTTTCTGACAACGTACATTAAATTTTTTAGAAGCCATTGAAGTTGAAAAGTGTTGCTTGATGCCCCAGTTGATGGTACTTCGTTATACAGTCATACATCGATATTCATTGATTCATAGCTTGATATTAGAGCTTTTCAATATATTTGATCACTGAAAAGAAGGCGACACATTGAAAAAACTTTGATAGAGAAATATAAATAAATTGTTCAACCGTGAAAAAAGTTTCAGTTTGTGTTTTCAACATCATTCATGCTATCAAAAATCTTACTGACAAAAAGTTAGTAAAATCACTAATTCTTCAGGACCTTTAAGAATAATGATAAAGATACAATAAAAAAATGTTCTCTAGCTTGGAACAAATTCGAATAAATTGTACAAAATTTCCATCATACGTTATGAAGAAAACTTCTACGAGCATTTTTTCAAATTAATTTTGCAGTGTTGTAGGTGAATTTTGCAATATTCGGTTAAAAACAAATTTTGATGTCATTTTCAACATTCTATGAATTGGATGACGTTCATCCATTACTTGAAAACTTGAAAATCCCACTTTAACCATTATGATCCTGAAAAATGTAATGAAAATTCCCCTTTTTCAATTTTTTCTCCCTCTAGAACGCTTTTGCTGTTTTCATCTCTAGAGAGATGTTTAAAAAACACAATTTGAATAAATTTAAAGGATTTTTTCTATTTAGAGAGATGTTTCAGGTTCGTCCTTCAATACATTTTTTTATCATTTTCATCGAGGCAGGCCTCATGGTGGTGCATTATTCCAGGGGTAAAGATGATCCGAAAAAAAACTTGCACTTAGATTCTGATTCCAGTTAAATTGAGATCAATTACCTACAAAATGAAGACTCAAAAGTATTTTAAAACACCTGATAGGAATTAAGGAATCGGCCAATTCGAATTAAACGGAAAGAAAAATGACTAAATTATGATCCATTTCTTTCATGACCGGATCAATTCTACAAATATTAGCAAGAAAATTAATTCTCTAAAAGAAGTTAGCGGACGATTAGCAGATGACAATTTTTCTATCATTTAATAATTTTATGTCATTTTTAATAAATTCATATCCTGAATAGGGGAGAATGAGGATACTTGATCCCTGGGGATACTTGATTCCTTAGCTATATCTCCAAACTGGAATGTCGTACAAAGATCAAATGTTCTAGAAAAATGTGCCAAATGGAACAAAACAGCAATGGTTGAAGCTCGAAAAATTTTAACAAAATAAGTTTTTGGGTTATTGAACTTTGTTTGAAAAATTTCACAAAATGTGACTTGAAGATCTTTTTTCTTCATTTTAAAATGTTCCTAACATGGAAATATTATAACAAAAATATTTATTCCAATTCATCAATCTTTCGAGTGTGAAATGAACTTCAATAAACAATATTTTCAAAGCGATGGAAAACTTCCAACTTTTTTCAGAAAAAGTTTTCTAAAATGTTGATTTTGGGCACAATTGATCCCTAATATATGGGTACAAATGATCCCGGTATATTCTTCTTCTCAATGGATCGTGGTCATTGCTGATTACGAGATTACTAGTATTTATCCAATAGCTAATATTCATCCATCAATTATCTGAAGAAAAGGGCTAAAATAATTGATTTTCTCTTGTTTATAAAAAATTGCGCCCTTTAGTATGCAATGTCATATGGGTTGAGAATAAGCTCTAGAATTTTTTTTCTGACAATTATAGATTGTGAAATGAGAACAAACATGACCAAAATAGTCAAGTAACATTCTATCTTGAGGTTTTGTTTGATTTTTTTCATGGATTAGGGCTTCCTGAATAAGGGATCAAGTCTCCCCTAGCTTCAAAAATATCGCAATTTTTTTACTCCCACGAAAATGCTTCTAGTTCATCTACGGGTTCAAGTTTCGTTCTAATTTTAGGAGCATAGAAACTTGAAATTACACGCTGTCAGAAAATGTAAAAGAGTGCGAGTTTCTAAATTTTTCCAAAAAGATATGGTGAAAATAAGAAAAAGGGATCAAGTATCCCCACTCTCCCCTACTGATTTCAAAATCATTCAGATGAATTAGATTAGACTGACAGATGACTTTCTGACAAAAAGGAAAAAAGAAACTCACTTTTTCCGAGGATGCAGGGGGCGTGCGTGCGTCACTATTAGAGTGACACAAATCAGCAGTTTTAGATAATGATACATGCTTCAGGTTAATCGAACGTTTATAGCCCTGGATTCAAGTTCAGAACATGTGATTTCTTTCAAACAACTGTGTTCCTGTAATACCTTTGTAATTTTAGAATTGATTTAAGGTTTGGTTCGATTTCATCTTCAAAAAAGTGTCTGCCTTTCTCATGGTGTTTTTCTAGAGATTTTTCTCCTTTGAATTTTTTAATGAGAACCAAACAACCAATAAGAAGTACTTATCCACACCTCTCCCAATTAAAAAATAGAAAACTTTTTGACACTCTTGTCTACCGCAATATATGTTAACCAAAATTTGCTTTACAATTTGCTTTGCAAAATTTATTTTACCGATAATATTCTGCTAAAATTTTTAATGTTTAAGCTATTAAAAGTCTAAGAAACCAGCTACCAAATGTCAAAAAGAAATTTCACTTAGTGCCTATGAAACATGCAGCTAGAACCCAGCAAACAAACTGTATTGAAAATGATGACTTAAGTCGTTTACAATGATTTTGCGACTCGCAATTTCAATTGCATAGTGGATAGATCGTATAAAATGCCGTCTGAAATCAGTTTAAATCGGATATGATAGAAAGTCCGACATGTTTGAAATTTTTTAATAATTTTGTTCCCGCGCGGGCTTCAAGTGAGAAAATCATCGTCATGTTCTCTCTACAATCAGCAGTGCATCCAAATGAAAAAAAAAACCCAGATGGGAATTGAGTCATATTGACCAATGCAAAAACTTTTTTTTTTTTCAATCAATGAATTGTCAAAATAGTTTCAGTCACAACAGAAAAACTTTGACATATCGATTGGGAAGTTGACGTAATTTGACACATTTTCGCATCTTTAGATTCTCAAAATACGAAGCATAGAATTTTTGATAAATTTTGAAAGGTACTGTAAAACGGGGTAGAATTGATCACTTTTTCAATATTTTTCGATTATTTTTTCCTTTCAATGGGAATGTGGCATGTTTCATATTTTTTAAACCAGTACTGGACTCTTATGAACGTGAAACATGGTTGCAGACTTGTTGTGATTTGTTAGACTACTTTAAATTTGATTTAAAAATCGATTTGGTCTTTGATTAGAATTTTATGCATCGTTCAACATCATCGCGGTCTTCAATATGTTAAGGCCGAACAACAATTCAAATAAAAAGATGGACAATGATGCTCCATAAATCCAGGGCTAATTTTTTTTAACATCTATATATATAAAAATGAATTTCTGTCTGTGGAGACGTGTTTTTTTTTCATCTGCCAGATTCAAACTAGGAAAATTTTGAAATTTCCGTGGAAAAAATAAATTATTTACCGCGAAATGGTTTCCAACTGCCTCATATCAAGATTCACTAGGACTCGCGGCTCCGGAAGATCCCAAAGGATGGCAAGCGGGATGATGATGGAGCTATCTGCTAGAACAACTGCTGGCCGTTCGGCAGGAGGTACATTAAAAAAAGGAGTCCAAAGAGGTCTGAGCTTCAATTTTCGAGGATAAAAAGCTAAGTATTCAGTTCTTCTCTTGTTTATTTTACTTAATTTTGAAAATACTACTGAACGACTTTTAAATAAGTTTCAATGTATTCGGTGGCCTAAAATTGCACAACGTTTGGGATTCTGGGGGCTCAACCTTCAAACGATTTCTGAGGGTGTTAAAAACAAATTTTTATATAGCGGCGACTCAGAAAAATGATGTTTAGAGGTCGCAGGTTACGATTTTTGAACAAAACCCATTTTTCCTATTAAAACTCTCAAGTCTTTAAATAAATCAAACATGTGTCTCTTATATTAATTATGTTAGGACTGTTCTGGATTCCCAATTTATATGTATCATTTTTTTCAATTATGCATTTTTATCACTTTTTGTTTACTAACACTAACGATGTTGGAAGCTTGGATGTTTGGATTTCACAACTCTTGGACCCCGATTCAAAGCTAAGTGTCGTTTCATTTATTTTTTTTCCAATCCATTGCATAACACGTAAATTGATGTTTTTCATCTAAGCTTCCGCTAATTTATACAGAACTGAACAGAAACAAAACAACAGAAAATTTGACTAAAGATAAATCTTAAATGGCCCGGATGTATTTTAAGTCAAGATGGGTCATAGTTTTGATAATCCCGATTAAGAATATCTATGTTTAAAAATTGAGACGTTTGCCGACCTTTTTTTTCGTATACTGATATTTTAATCGTAAATTTTGCTATGATATTTGTGTTTAAATTGTCAATCAAAAACTTATCGAATTTTCATGTTCATTTATCAGCGCTTAACTTGTTGCAATTCAAGTCAGGATTTTCATAGAGAGCTCTCAAATAAAAAAAATCGGTTAAACGTCAACTTGATATGCCATTGGGTTAAACGACTATATAAAAGAATTATTTTTAAAAATAAATGTTTATACTTGGTAATAGTCGTTAACTTTATTTATCACCATTTAACCTAACATACTCATGCCTGCTAATGAACTGAAAGCATTCTATAGAAACTTTATGAGTCAGGAAAACAAAATTTATTGTTCACCGTAACACTAGTCAAAAGTGTCTCCCAACCGATTCCTTTAACCCCTCTCCCAACCAAAATTATTTTGCTAGGATGCAGAGGTGACCTCGGTCCTAAAGCACAAATTAGATCTTTCATCCTTTCTCTTTCTTCCAACCTATCTATTGACTACTAGGACGTGGCCGGCGCCGTTATTGACGTTAAAAGAGAGAGCATCAGTTTTGTGCAGTGTGAATGAGCTGCTAATCCCAAGCACCATTCATTTGACCTCTGAATAAAATTGATGGCCTCGGTCAATCACGGAGTAGCAACCATTGGCGATGTGGAACTTGTTCTACTGAGCCACACCAGCGATCGTGGATCTCGAAATGATTGTTATCATAATTTGATTTTGGAACAAGTCATTCATACATTTTTTTCAACCATGCATTTCGGGTTTTACGGTTTAAGGTGGATGTGAGTAGTTAATCAAGCTAAGCTAAGCTAAGCTAAAAATGAATTTCTGTCTGTCTTTCTGTCTGTCTGTCTGTCTGTCTGTCTGTCTGTCTGTCTGTCTGTCTGTCTGTTCCCTATAGACTCGGAAACTACTAAACCGCTTTACGTGAAACTTGGCAGGTGGGCGTAATGGAGGCCGGGGAAGGTTCCTATTCTGGTTTGGGACCCCTCCCCCTAACAGGAAGGGGGGGAGGGGCCTCCCAAATAAAAGACAATTTTTTGCATTACTCGAAGCAAATGGTATCAAATTTGGCATGAGGTGGTATTTGGAAACGGGGAATATTTCTATGAATATTAGGTACCCCTCCCTCCTCTCAGTGGGGTGATAGGAAGGGGGGAGGGGGGCTACCTTACAATTTTTCATATAACTCGAAAAATAATCAAGATATTGGAACCAAATTTGGCATGGGAAGGTATTTTGATATGAAAAATATTTCAATGATTATTTGAGGCCCCTCCCTCCCTGCAGTTGAAAGGGGGAGGGACCTCTTTCATATTTTTTTACATAACTCAATAACTAATAAAGCAAATGGAACCAAATTTGGCATGGGAAGATATTTGGATACGAATAATATTTCAATGATTATTTGAGACCCCTCCCTCTTTCCAGTAGGGAGATATAAAGGGGGGAGGGGCCCTCTTTTTAATTTTTTACATAACTCAAAAACTAACCAAGCAAACGGAACCTAATTTTTCATGGTCGGATGTTTGGGAACGTGACCTGTTCTAATGATTGTTTGAGACCCCTTGCTTCTTCCAGCGGGGAGAGAGGAAAGAGGGAGGGAAGTTTCATAAAATTTTTATTGCATAACACAAGAACTACAACAACAAATGGAACCAAATTTGGCATGGAATGATATTTGGGTACGAGAAATGCTTCTATGAATATTTCGTATCCCTCACACCTTCAAAAAGGTGGATGAAAAGGGGGAGAAGAGGTCTCCCTTACAATTTTCAGTATAACTGGAGAGCTGATCGAGCGAATTGAACCATATTTGGCATGTCAAGGTATTTGGATACGAGAAATGTTTCTATTATAAATTGAAGCGCCACCTTTTTTCAACGGAAAGATAAAAAAGGGGGAAAGGGGGGCTTCCATACAATTTTTTTTGTATAACTCGAGAATTAATAGAGCAAATGACATAAAATTAGATATCAAAAAGTATTTGAGAACAAAAAATACTTTTATGAATATTATGTTCTCACCCCTCCGTTCAATGGGGAGAACGGAAGGGGGATGGTACTTCCTTTCAAGTTTATGCATAACTCAAGAATTTACAACGCAAATAAAACCAAATTTGGCATGTGATGATATTTTAATACGAGAAATTTTTTAACGTCAAACAATTCCTTTCTTGCAGTGGGATGATAGAATTGGGAATAAAGGAAGGGAAGAGGAGAGAAATGGACAAAACTTAACATGGAAAATCATTTTGGTATGAATCTATGATTATCTGACACACCGTGCTCTATTCAGTGTAGGTACATGGGAGGAGGGAGGTTGGCCCAATACAATTTTGTTAGCATTAGTTCTCAATTTATGCTAACGAAGCCAATAAATGGTAACAAATATGGCATGGAAAGGTACTTGGTTACGAGATATGTTTCTACGATTGTTATAGACCCTTTCGCTTTACAGTGTAGAAAGGAGAAAAAAGGAGGGGGTTCCATATAAATTTTGTTGTAAAGCTTAAAAACTTATCAACCAATTTAACAATATTTGATACAAAAAGATTTTTGGGAATGAATAAAATGGGTATGATTATTAAAGATCACCCGCCATTCAGCAGGGGGGGGGGGGGAGGTAAGGACAGGAGGGGGGCTCTCTCATTAGTTTTCTAGCATAAATATAGAATGTATCAAGCAAGAACAACCATATTTTATCAATTGGATTATTTGCGTACGATTTATTTGAGACCCCCTTTTTTTAGGGCGAATCTTAAAGAAACAGTCTAAAATTATCAGATCTTTATCACAAATTTATGGATCAAGATTCGGAATATAAGTTTAAGTTATTTTTGGATTGCCATCCGAAACTCCAGCTGCAGCTCTTGTTTTATAGCGGTTGCTTATGAATTATGTTATAATTTGATTTAAAATAATGCCAACAAAACAGTAAAAATTTCAGTAAATTCTGAAAATATCATTCGATTTTGAAAGGTGTTGCAAAGCACACCGGGTCAGCTAGTTTCTTATAAAATTGTAACTACAAAAACAAATGAAATCCTTCATTCAATTCCCTAGGCCCTCGCACTATTCCCTTGTAAATTTTTCCTTCATACTTTACCATTTGATAGGGTTTTTTACTCTTGGAAAATGTCCCTCTCAAAAATTTACCTAAAAATACAACAAAAACTACACCAAAACTATACATTTACTAAGGAAAAAAAGTTGAACTTACACATGTATCAACCTGCTGCTTATAAACACTTTGAGTTCATCAGGAAGCGTGTTTGTTTGCGAGCCGTCGAAATATATATTTCAAGATTTTGAAATTACATTTTTACTTACATTTGAAATTTAAAAAAAAAACAAGTTTTACCCAATTTGAAACTCGTTTTATAGGTTTTGGAATGTATAAGTTTTGAGATATTTTAACTTTTGACTTAGTTATTGATGATTATGTGGAAAAATTTCATGTTGATCAAATTTACCCCGGTGATCAATGTTTTACTTCACCTGCTTTTCTAACTTTTTATCAAATTGCAATTTCTCAGAATTTTTAACACCAAAATTCAACTTTGCACTGGAAATCGAGTATATGTATTAACGAATAGTTTTTGCAACATCATTCATATTTACCAGAAAGGCAATTTTATTCTGGTTCTACTGGAGTAATAAATTAGCGCTGCAATACTTTACAAATATATGATGGAACAAGAGAGATATATCGATTGTATGCGAGGAGTGTCAAATTGACACTCCAGATGTAATTAAGAATTTTGTTTTGGCTGGGCTTTCAGAGAGCGTCCATAAATATTAATGATGCAAAGTTAAAGATTTCATGGATTCATTGGGAGTTCAAGAAGGTTTTTTTCATTTGCATGTACAAGAATAAAGTTACTGAACTTCCAATAATGTCATATTGACCCTCAAGAGCGGATGAGGGTTAGAATAAAATTTTGGGGTAAAAGATAATTCAAATTATAATTGTTTTAAAATAGGAACAAATGATATTTAAATACGAATTCAATAATTATTTATAAAATTTGTTCAGTGTTGTTGTTGTTACCAATGCTAACTTTCGAAATTTTAAGGGAACATTCAACTATTGACATTAATACATGCATTTGGTTTTTTTCACGAACCACATTGTTTACGGTTTCTGCAACTTATGCCTATAAATTTAGGAAAGAATCAATAAGGTGTATAAACATGTTTAATATAGATTACGTTTATTTTACCTTGAACTTTATCTGTTCACTGGCAACAACAAAAGTTATTTAAATATTTCAAAAAAATGTGTTTACATAATTGTTTTCATAATTTTTGTCTTAAGATAATAAGTATAGCCATTAAAATTAGTTCATTAATATGAAAAAATATAAAAGAACGACCAAAAAACTCAAATTAACAAAACCAAAAGTAATGCTAAATGATTGTGTTATCCCTAGGTTTTTTTCGGAATTTTGGAGAAGAGGAAAGACAACCAGTGCCAAAAGACAACCAGTAAAACATTGTAATAATGTGATTGACTTAACGGAGCAAATATCCCCAAACTAGAAAGGAAACAACTCGGGAGCTCGTGTTCCGAGGTGTGAGAATACAAGTGTCCCTTTTTTCTCGATTGTAGTTCTGTACCAACCAACAAGAGGTGGTACAGTAAAATTCTTCGCAACGGAGAAAACAACAAGAAGCCAGAAGACTCACCGAAGTCTGGTTCCTTTTCGATGGGCCTCTTGAGACCGACTCATGACCTGATGATAAGTTATGGCTGACACTTGTGCGACGCCTCTAAGCTTTCTTTTTTCTGGTGTCTCTACTAGGGTTACCAGATCCCACAACACCAAAAAGAGTACATTGATATCATTTACCCAAAAAGTCAGGAGAAACGATATAACTCCGGTTTTTTGAGCTCCCAGCTATCAGGTTGATACAAGATAACAAGATCCATTTAATTATCAAGCTTTGCGCCCGAAAGGTACGCAAAACAGAAGGAAAAGGATGTACATATTTCGTATTATCTGAGGAGGCCCCGACTTCCTTGAATAAGCGGGATTCTACTGTAATTGGAAAACGAGATATTTCAATACAATCAAATTCTGTCAATTTGTTGAGGTCATGCTAAAATTGTTCGACAAGATGTTGCTGATGCTGAGAGACCACAAAAAATGTTATAACACAATCAATTTCCATTTTTTTTTTACTGACGCGTACATTTCCTTCACAAACATTATCTGAGATTTAGCATTTAGCATTAGCATATAATATATGCTTTATATAGGATATATTATATCATAAATTGTGTACATATTGATTACTGTTTGCATACTCAAAGGCGCTTATATTACGACTAAATATGCATGTTAATGAAAACAAGATGTTAAAGTAATTTGTTGTTAGCTGTAATCCCTTTAGTAGTTTTTGCATAAAATGTAATACAACCTCTAAAATGGAAAATATACTTAAGTTTTTCTGGTCAAATGTCTTTCAACAAAAAAAAGAGTACATTTGGTGAAATTTCACAAAAAGAAGAGTACGCCCATTTCTTGATCGAAAAAGAGTACATGTACTCTTAAAAGAGTACGTATGGTAACCCTAGTCTCTACGAAGTCGAGGCAATGACAGCAAAAGACCAACAGATAGTCTTGTCGTGCCGGTGTTATTGAATTAAATTAATGATTTCGAGACTTGTTTTGGTCCAGAATTCGGGAGGGGTGGAATTTGAAACGAAGGATTTCAATTTTCTCTAAAATTGAATAAAAATTAAAATCCGTGGCTGAATTTCCACGGTTGATAGAATTGATTCAAATGGAATTATTCCTCAGGAAAAAAGGATAAGAAGCTTCTTAAATATTATATCACAGTTTCAACTGGTTTGGTCGAATAGATATTAGATAGATATTAGATTTCCTGAAATTACCTTTAGTTAACAAATTCGAGAAGTGGTACTGACCTGGAAAGATAAAAAAATAAATTGATTATTTTAAGTTGTTAAGCAATTTAACGATTAAATGTTTTAAGAAAATCTGCATCTAAAATTGTTTTTCAGAAAATAATTTAGTCATCCCCGCACTAATTTGTCTAGTCTACAAATGAATCGAACCCCACAAAGGCAATTAAACGCAGTACATTGACTTCTGATCCTATTAGTGATTTTCCGTACTTTTCTCAAACACCATCTATCCGGTTTTCTTACTTAAATCCAGTGGCCAGGAATTGGCACCAGTATCAATGGTTTCAAGTAGCATGTAGAAACGTCGCGTGTCTTGGAACCATTTTGAAGAAAAATTGCGCCATTCAAGTGACGAGTGGCCAACAAACGACCCGGGCTGAGAAAAGTCAATGAATTTGTGCCATTTCCTGCCTCCGCTACGCTCAAACAGAAAAAAAAACACACACACAAGTCTTCGTCCGAATACTTTTACTATAAACGGAGACAAGTGTCCCCGGGGATTGTGAAGTGAAGGGGACCGGGCCTCAAGATTATGGCAGCCAGGAAGACAAAGATTCTCTGACACTCTTCTTTTAATTAGGCTCGGCGAGCCATTAGCTGGCACACGTTCCAGGCCAGGTTCTGCTGCTCCGAGAGGATTTCCCTGATGGTTTATGATTGTCATTTTCACAGAATGTGGACCGAGGAAACATTACCAAAATTTTTGCTTTGTCCTACCGGAAGCTGTGATTTTTTTCTTATTTTGTTTCTTGGCCGACTCTTGCTCGAGTGATTTATCAGTGTTGCCAGTGTCCATTGATATTGGGACAGTTAAAAAAAATTCTAGTTCGTGTAACTTTGGTAAAAAAAACAAGTAGTGTTTTATCATCCCTAAAGATTGTTGGATTGCCCTAAAAAAATCATTTTCTAAGATCCCTTATGAATTCATGGAAATTTAATTTTATATTTTTTTATGGACGCTCCCTAAAAGCTCCTTCATGGCTTCTTGCTGTTTTCCCCGTGGTACGGAATGCCAATTTTACTGTAAGTCTTTTGTTTACAGGCGCGGTCCTGAAGCTCGCTCTCGAGGATGGGAGGCTGATTCAACAAATTTTCAAAAATCGATCAATAAAAAGAACTTGAATATCTTGTGAGGAAAAAGTTCATTTTTGAATAGTGAGGGAGTGGCGGATGCAGTACACTGCCTCTTCTCCACCAAATTGATCTCATTGATCTAAATCAAAATAAAAGAAGAAATTTAAACTTTTTTCCCATTTTCTGCATAAACTTTTTTCGATATCCTTTGATGCAACTTCGGCCAACGAATCTATAATCTTCCTTGCGATTTTTTGAAAAAACTCTCGTTATAAATGTCATTAATGAAATGAAAATTGCACACTTGTTGTTGAATAACAGAAAACTTATAAACATTTTTCAATCATTTATTTTTCAAGATCTTCTTCATATCAGCGCAAGGTTACCACAAAAAAATTTAATGATTTCATTTCCGTTGGGAGAATCAAATATTTGAGTTTTTGACCTTATGAGCTACGACTTTAGAATTGATTTTAAAATTCTGATTTTTTTTATTATTTTGTTATATTTTTCTGAATAGTGACTCGGAAATATCGTGTGGTTTTTATCAATTCTGCAATTCATTTCTCATTGTGAATTAATTTTATTTCTAAATCAAAATTTAATTCTGAAATAAAATTATGATTCTGAACTCTAAAGCCATTGCAATTCTAATTTCATTGTTATGCTCTTGAATTTAAAGCTCTCATTCTCATTCTCAATCATTTGCATTCATTCTCATGCATTTACAAAAAAGGATGTATGAATATTTGTGTGATTGTTTTTTATATTCCTTAAAGGGCACATTATTCCCATTTTTTTTTCAAAACGATTTTTATAAAATAATAGAAGAAAACAGTATTTTTGTAACTTCAAAAACTGATTTAAGAAGATTTGGTCTTTGGTCCTTGTGTTCAGAACATTTGTCAAATTTTGCTTATCAAAATATGGCAAATTCAAATTTGGTCAGTTTTTGGCAAAATCGATCTTTGATAACTGATAAACTAATAAACCTACATGGAAACTGGAAGCTGATTATAATTCAATTTGCAATCCGTCATTATTCAAGGTTTCAGATCTTGTCGAGTTAATTTTGTTTTGCGACGCTTAGAAAATAAATTTTACAATTCTTTAATTCGACAAAATTAGAATAGTTAAGGTTACAACTTTTTTGGAAATCATTTAAGAAAGCCTCTAAGTATGATATATTAAATATTTAAATTCATCCAAAAGCTTCGTTGGAGACTACGATATTAATTGACTTATCGTTTTATAAATATCAATAATTCAATTTAGTTTAAATTTATTTAAAATTCTGTCAAAATTCCCGTTTTTGAGAGATTTGGAAAAAATAAACTAGAAAAAAAACTTCAATCACTTTTTCTCAAATGAAATTTTTTTTGATTTTCTACAGTATTGCTAAAAAAGTGCAATTGATTTGTTCATACCTATTTTCAAAATATATCAAAAAATCAAGAGCTAATAGAAAAAAAAAGAATATATGGAATAAGGGCCCAAAAATTATTCAAATAAGGTCTTATTATAAATTTCACATTGAAATCCAAAAATCATCAAATGAAGCATTAATTTCTGATAGTACAATGCAAAAAATTATATTTTTTCGACGCATTGACTGATTTGGAAACGCTGAATTCAAATATGCTATTCATTTCATTTATTAGCTCTCGTTTCTAAGATTCAAGGTTCATATTTGAAAATGATATAAAATCATTAATAAATTTGTATCCCTTTTTTCGAAAAAAAACTGCAATATGTAACAAAACCATTAATTAGTTTTCTTATTGATTTTTTCTAAATCAAAGAAAATCCATGAGTTTGATGAAATAAAAAAAAACAATAAAAGGAGAATGATGTTTGCAGTCTTTGCAGGTTTTGAAAAATTAAAATTTAAAAAACAAAAAACTACAAAACGTTCATTTGCAATGTCAGAAATATATGTTTCTTCAATTAATTTTTCAAAAAACAGTAAGATTACATTCATCTTCTAGTGCCCAACCCCGCCTTGAGGTGGAATTTACTTAAATTATCATAAAACCGCATCGTATAGTCATTTAATTTTCTTTTTTTGCTATATGATGAAAAAGATATTGTGTTAAGATTCCGTAATGATGACATGCGTGTGGCATTCTCTGTAGCTAAGAGAAGCTTGAACTAATGAAAACAAGAAAATGGTCCATTTTACCAAAAATCACCTTTTTCAAAGTCTAAAAAAAACTTAGATTCTCATAGTTTTTTGTTCTAAATGAAAATAATAAAGATGTAGCCTTGAATGTAACAAATATGCTTAATGGATTTTTTGAAAAAAAGTTAAGCAAGAGCGAACATCGAATCAACAAGTAAGAGGAAAGGAGCGAACATCGAATCAACAAACCGAAGTAGGAAAACTAGCTACCTACAACGGTCTAATAGCCAAACTGAGAGGAGAGACAGTAAACAAACCGACAAGCAGCCGAACAGAATAAAATTGTGCTGCTTTATTTTTTGTAAGTGATGTGAAGTATTGTAATTTTGATAAATGTAATTTAATTTTAAAAGTTTAAAGTTTTAATAAAAGTAAATATTTTTAGACGTCTGATGATGGGTGAAGAAAAGTAACCCGAAACGTTACGTAAAATTTAAAAAAGTTGTTTCACTCACCGAAAAAACTCAATGAGAAAAAAACCGTATAAAAAGTACCGGTGATAAACTTTAATTAACCGATGTTGGTTAAAAATGATGAAATGTTGAAGCTTGCCTTGAAATATTTTGTTTGATAAATCAAGTATTTTCCATCGATATGATTTTTTGTAGAACAATAGATGTTTGTAAAGGATTGATCGATCTTTGCGAGATCGATCTTTTGAATTCAAATTTTCGATTATTTGGATCGATTCTTTTGCTTTGGAAAAATCGATTAAATCGTTTTTTTTCGATCCGATCTTTCGATCTTTTGAAGTTTTTTTTTATATTTATTCCGAAGATTCTCAGAATCAGTTTCGTACAGGATTTTGATATCTGGCACCACCAAAAGACTGCTTTCCCTCAATGGTGCTACCATGGTTTTAATAGATTCGAGACCAACTTAAAAGATAACGTTTTTCACCTTTATATAAAACATTTCAGATAGCCCGGTTTCTCAATGAAATTTTGGAGACAAGTCCAGTCCCTGGTCCGGAAATGCCCGGATTTTGTTCGGTTTTTATCAATTTTTAAAATGGAACAAAAAACTTTAAAAAAATCCAGATTTGTGAAAGTTTGATTCTTCAAAATAAACCAAATTTGTTTTTCGGATGCCTCTAACATAAGCTTGCCAGATTGCCCGGTTTTATCCGGGTTTCCCCGGATGTTTGATACAAAATTTCGATAAAGTTCGGTCCGGCCCGGTTGCCCGGATATCGCGAAAAAAGTCCGGATATTGTCCGGATTTTTTCACAATTTTCACAAAG